>NC_041350.1:10959980-11259980 GCF_004354835.1 Perca flavescens | reverse complement strand
TGTCAGATTTGCTCGGCACAATCACCTCCTTATGTAAATGGTCAAAGGCGTGGCTTTATTAGGTGTGTCTGACGTCACGGCATGTAAGGCGATCACGTACCACGGCAGAGACTTTAAATACAGTGAAGTTAGCGATAAAACATATTGCGAATCCGTTTTGTACTTCAAAATTAAAACTGAATTATGTCCAGATTAACACAGGTTTATCGACTGTTATGGTTATTCTACAAGGTATTACATCACGTACTGATCAGTTGGTAGATCACAGTTCAAGCTAAAGTGAATTCAATGTTCTGTGGTGCGATTTCAGGAATGTTTAAGCTTTTCTTTTGAAAGAAAACGTACAGGAAGTTGCGCGCCAATCATCACCATGATTCTGTTCCACGTTTCACAGGAAGTAAAGAAATATGGAGAGAGGCGAACTCTCACTAAAACAATTGACAGATAAAACGTCATTCTGTCTTAACACACACTTTCTTTCATGCTTCTTCTAACCAGTTTTATCAAGAGACTCTGCCGGGAACGACAATTTACATTCTTATCGGGAAATTTAGTAAGTCTTTTAACTGACAACTTCAATCATTCTGTACCATAAATATTTACGATGTGGTCTCATTTTGACAGTTTGTTAAGAGAGTTGTACCTTTGCTTACTGGGTTAGAGTGTAGGCCTAGTTTTAGTTATATGCCTTGAGAGGAACTGGCAGAAATGCATGACATATTGATATTAAAAACACCTTTAAGTGGGTTTTTTGATAGGCTAACATTACATACAAACATTTTGTTTTTATTGTATAGTCTGGCTCAAACGCCTAAGCACTGAATAATGATGTAATGGGAACACTTAGAGTGTTAAGAATGTATCCTAGGTGGCATGTAGTTAAATGTATGTATGTGTATGTTATAGCAAATTTCATTCCGATGCAGCCTTTACTGTGTTCATTGCAACAACAAAAAGTGCTCTCTCAAAAGATAAGAATAACTTCCAACAATGAAAAGTAGTAGGCACTGACGTATCATCTTGCAGACACTATAATTGTTTTATGTGGTTACACCGGTTCAGGCTTGAACCGACTGACGTGGGACAATGTGGGTGGGTCACATCTGTCAAGTGGGCCTAACAAACCTTTCAGGTGTGCTCAACTGGGCTCAGACTAAAGGATATCCTGTTTTTTTTTTTTTTTTCTTTCAGAGCAGGTCTAGGGTGTGCACTCCATAGATATATCTATGTGTGCACTCAAGTCATTCTCCTACTGCTAAAATCAGGAACTACTGCATAACCAACTTAAATAACCAGAGAAGGTGTTTAAATGGATGGTTGATTGTATGTTGTATTTCACAGGTGAGAAAATGGCAGAGAAGGTGCTGGTCACAGGTGGAGGAGGCTACATTGGGAGTCACTGTGTGCTGGAGCTCATTGAAGCAGGTTACAAGCCAGTCGTGGTAGACAACTTCAGTAACGCTGTAAGAGGTAAGCTCCCTTACTGGAAACACCGGCTGGTGAACTTTGTACACCATAAACTTGGCAGTTCCAAGTGTGTTTGTTTAGTGCAGTGATACTGTGTGTCTTGTGTGTCTTGTGTCTTGTGTGTGTGTGTGTGTGTGTGTGTGTGTGTGTGTGTGTGTGTGTGTGTGTGTGTGTGTGTGTGTGTGTGTGTGTGTGTGTGTGTGTGTGTGTGTGTGTGTGTGTGTGTGTGTGTGTGTGTGTGTGTGTGTGTGTGTGTGTGTGTGTGTGTGTGTGTGTGTGTGTGTGTGTGTCATCCTGTTGTGGATGGAGGAGAAGGAGATGTGCCAGAGAGCATACGTAGGATAGAGAAGCTCCTCGACACCAGCATTGAGTTCCATGAACTAGATCTTTTGGACCAACCTGGCTTGGAAAAACTCTTCAAAAAGGTCAGAAAGTAAAAGTTTTTTTTAAATTACTATTATTGAATAAATGCTGGGAGAGTTTGCTTTTGAAGGGTTGTATTGTATGTATTCATGGCCATCTGATAAATACACCAGTATTTATACAATTCCTCGCTTTTATAGACTTTTTTTTTTTTTTTTTTTTTTTTTTTTTACCAAAGAATGTCCCTGCTGGCTACCATACATGCTCAGAAAGCATTGACAATGGGTAGTGCATGGGCATATAGGTACTAGGTGTGCATATAAGTTGTAAAAAAAAAGATCATACACATGCCTAAATATCTATGTGTTGCAGCATTCTTTTATTGCGGTGATGCACTTTGCTGGTCTGAAGGCTGTTGGGGAGTCAGTGGAGCAGCCGTTGCGCTACTACAGAGTCAACCTCACCGCCTCCATGAACCTGCTTGAGGTCAGTTTAAACTTTGTCATCTGAACTTACTCCTTATGTCCTCCATTCACTCTTCATTTCTGAACTGATCTTTATTTGCACTTCATCTTTGTTCACTGAGTGCATGACAGCATGTATTCATTTAATACTGAGTCTGCTAATTCTAACAATGCACCCTTTGTAACTTTTAACTTGTGGAGCCCACTGTGTCTGCCAAACTTAACGTTTAATGCTTACACCTAAGGTGTGTGTGCTTTAGGCTGCTGACTGTATGTGTGTGCCGTCTTTGTTTGCATCTGCACGGGTCCCAGGTGATGCAGGCTCACAAGGTGCACAATCTGGTCTTCAGCAGCTCGGCAACGGTCTACGGAGACCCTCAGCAGCTTCCCATCGACGAGAAGCACCCCGTAGGCGGCTGCACTAACCCCTACGGCCAGAGCAAGTACTTCATTGAGGAGATGATCAGCGACCACTGTAAAGCTGAGAAGGTACTGATCAGGAGCCAGAAAGGCATTCAAAGATGCACATACAAATATTGTGTTTCATGATTGCCTATGTGTCAGCAGGACTGGAATGCAGTGCTGCTGCGATATTTCAACCCAATTGGGGCTCATTCCTCTGGACTTATAGGAGAGGACCCTCAGGGTATCCCCAACAACCTGCTGCCATATGTTGCCCAGGTACACAAACTCTCTGCCAAATACATGCCTGGATCAGATCAGAGCATGCAATGCATATTCCATGTGTTTGGTAGTTATTAGCTATTGGAAAATTTTCCATTGTTGGCATTGCTTAAATTATCTCCCTCATAGGTGGCCATAGGGAGAAGAAAGTGCCTCAGTGTATTTGGGAATGACTATGACACACTTGATGGGACAGGTAATAGAGAAGACCTGTAACTTCTGTGCACATATTTAATTGTGGTTTGAAATATAATTTGGCCAGGGGGCTCTTAATGACAAGCAAACTGTCATAGCATATATTCATCATGTAGTTTATTCATCTTGCTAGGTGTGCGAGATTATATCCATGTCGTAGATCTGGCAAAAGGACACATAGCAGCTGTGAAGAAGCTAAAGGACAACTGCGGCTGCAAGGTACATTTAAAAAAAAAACAGCAAAAACAAAAGCATTTTGAAAACACATTTTCTGGTTCCTTCTGCATTCACATTGATACATGATTGCCTGTAGGTTTACAACCTGGGAACAGGGACAGGCTACTCTGTGCTCCAGATGGTGAAAGCCATGGAGAAGGCATCAGGGAGAGAGGTGAGTGACAGAAGAGCTCTTTTCTCTCCAAAGTAAATTCTCTTCAGGGTCAGCGATCGTATTGTGTCTTCTGAGAGTAATTGAAGTGACTTGGAGAAGTAACCACACTACATGGTGTTATCCTGTTAGTTAAGAGATGGCAAACCTGACATTGACTGTGAGGGGGGCCCCTGATTCACTGACAATCCCACTTTTTAGGCTTAACCACCCTCCTTTTTGTTAAATATGAATGTGTCCTCTCAATAGATCGTATACAAAGTCGCCCCACGTAGGGGAGGAGACATAGCATCCTGCTACGCTGACCCTCGTCTAGCCGAGAAGGAGCTGGGCTGGAAGGCTGAATTTAACCTGGAAAGAATGTGTAAGGGCAGTCACACTGCAAACATCTACATGTATTTTAATAAGTTTTTTTTTTTTGGTGAAATATTTCCCCATAACATCCTGATGTTATTTTTTCTGTACCCATGCAGGTGAGGATCTGTGGCGCTGGCAGTCCATGAATCCCACTGGATTTTCCAAAGACACAGCCTCTTGATGCAACTCCAGCCTTCTGTTGTTGTGAAATCTTCTTCTAAATCACCGGGCCAAAGGGAACAATCAACTTCCTCATTTTTGCATTTCATATTAACACATGATTGAGCTGAATGCTTTATGTTTTCTCTTGTTTCATATTATATTTGTTCTTTATTGAGGGTTATCTTATTTACTGTTTACATTAAAACCAACAGTTAACACAACAAATGTCTTTCTGATTTTACTTTATTATTTCAGATTAACAATAAATATTTGATCTTTCTCTAATTAATGTATTGATCTGTGAGCCATAACAATGATGAATAAATACATTTTCTTACTGAGAAAACTGAAGCCTTCATTTCCTCTCTATTATGAAACGGGGCTGTTTCAAATTATTGTGAAATTAGTTGTAATTAGGGGAGATTGACTATTTCAATGCTAACAAAGAAAAATGATTCAGTGACAAAAAAATAAGAATATTCCAGTAAAATATACTCACTTGTAAATATAAGTTTGCTGAAAAGTCACTATTGAACATCACAGAAACACATTATCATAGTGATATCAAGGCAGTTTAGAAATCTACCAGTATGATATGGGCAGTAGAGGGTTTATACAGGCTACAAATCCCTACAGAATCCTAGTAGAAATATTGCACAATTTTCTATGGCTGGGATATTTGGTGTTCAATATTAATATTCTGTCCATACGATACATTTAAAGGGGGCACTAGGGCTTTAAATGGCTCCTTGAACCCTCGGGCACCCAGTTAATAAACACCCACGTCAGCACACTGCTCCAGTCGCTCTAACCGGGTTTCGGTCTTTAGGGCTGAGCAGGAAGTGCCTGACTGTGGACCCTGGACAGAAAAAAAGAGCACAGAAAAAAAGGCTAAAGAAATTAAAAATGGAAATGGTGGCAGACTTGGGGGCGAGTAGACTCTATCGGGCGCCGGGTGAATCAAGTCACCAGTGAGTATCGATGGATTTTGTCAGGGGTATCACGGCGTGGGGCGTAAGCGGGTCCTTCCGACACCTCACGCCTGGGAAAGAGTCGCTGGGTTTGGGCAGCAGGCAAATCCTCCCCGGTGCTCGCTGCGCTCCGGACCTCCGGCGAGAAGTGGGGGTGGTCTTTAGGATGAAAACGGGCGTTTTAGCGCCTAATATAATATACTATGTGAATATATTTATTTATCAACTGGCAGCATGCACAGTTGCTGGAGGTTTGTATCTATTTTTCTATTGTGTGCTGCTGGAGCCTGAAGTGGGCGTCGCTCCAGGACAGACTGGGCTGCTCTGGTGCGCCGCTGCCCGCTTTTCTCTCGCAGGACTGCAGCACTCTCATGCCGTTCTGTAGGTCGACTGATACCTGAATTAAGGGAGAATTGCTCGGTAAACATACTAGACTTGGTTCCGTGTGAAATGAGGAGCACTATAGAGTCTTGCGGGCGGGCGTTGCACCGTGGGTTATCGGGCGTTGTGAAGCCTGTCAGCAAGCATCGCGTAGCCTAATTAAAAATGAATGCGTGTAATGCAGACTTTACAAGAGGATGGCTAAATAGGTTACTATAGAAAAAGAACTATTCTGACAATGTGGCTTCGGCAATTTCTTTGGATATCATGCCCGGTAACAGTGCTTTTTCTCTTCCCATGAGTCTGGTTTGTTTGTAACATAAGATATTTCATGCGCGCTTTAGCGTCCCTCAGGGATGATTACAGGGTTTTGCCACCCGATGCTCTCTGACTGGAGTCGGGTGTAGCCCATTAGAAGAAGATTTTGATTGAAGGCTCGTCCAGCCAATCACAGTGCAGAATGAAGTCCTGTGGGCGGATGGTCTGCTGAGCTGGAAATAGTCCAGTGCAGAAACAAAGACCGGGGAGAATTGACAGCTACGTCAATGGGGTGTCACTGGTATGTTTGCTATGTGACCTGCTGTCAATATTTGGGGTCTGTAGCTAATCATTTACCAAGGTAAGCTGGTAATAGGGTCAGATGTTCCAAGAATCACACCCCAGGGGTGCATGTTTCCATTAATATGTACAATTCAATTATGTATTATGTATGCATAGGCTCGTGCATGAATAGTCTTAGCTTGTTTATTCTAGATCATGAAGATGGAAGTGTCTCAGTTTCAGTAATGAGTGTCCACAAGGCCTCTATGATCTGTTATTGTCTTGCAGAACAAGTCAGTCTATGCCGCATGCACAACCAGTGTGAGTGCTATCATGTTGTCTCCTGCAGGCAGCCTCAGAGGTGGTTCAACACCGCTGACATCACAGTGTCTCACCAAAGCAGCCTGCTGAAGCAGCTCAACCAGCAGCGCCGCCAGGAACTTTTCTGTGACTGCAGCGTGCTGGTGGAGGGACAGCTCTTCAGGGCCCACCGCAACGTCCTGTACGCCAGCAGCGGCTACTTCCGCATGCTGCTGTCCCAGGGGCCCGACGGGCTTTCCGACTCTGTCAACGCCACCTTTGACGTCTTCAGCCCTGAGACCTTCACCGTCATCCTGGATTTCATCTACTCTGGCCAGCTGGACCTCTCCAGTCACAATGTGATTGAGGTGATGTCTGCAGCCAGCTACTTGCAGATGAACAATGTCATCAACTACTGCAAGAACTTTATCAAATCTTCCTTGGACATCAGTGTGAAAGATGAAGACAGTGACCGCTGCCTAAGCTTGTCTGAGACCTGCAGTTTTACCAGCGGGGCAGGAGAGGAAACCTCAGAGCAGCAGCAGCAAAGCCTCAGCTCTGTCAGCCCACCACCGGCGCTCTGGACCCGGGACAACTCCAGATCTCAGTCTAACTTTATGGGGAAAGACCCAGACCAGGAGTCATCTACCTCAGCCCTGAAGACTAACCCAAGCAGCCCTGCTGATGATCTCAATGCAGAGGCAGAGGACCTGCAGGACCCTCAGGACCCTCTGTACACCTTGCCTGGATCAGAGCGCCGGCGAGGTAAAGGGGGAACCAAGAGGAAAGCATCCAACAGCACCCGCTCCAACCAACCTGAAGACTTAGACATCGAGGAGGCGAGGACACGAAAGGCTGAAAAGGCAGAGGAGCTGTATGCTACTCTGCCACCTATTGTGGGTGTTATTGGACACTTTAATAAAGGTGAGTAGGACTGTATATGAGTAAATGGAAAGACAATAGTTCTCTAGAGAAGTGAGAAAAGGAATAACATCATCAGCAGACTGGCATGAGGGTAACCCTCAAAGGAAGCCAGTAAGATATCCAGGGAATAAACAGAAAAGCCAAAGCTCTGAACACTTTCTCTTCCTCTTTGCAGACTCCAACCCCATTATGCGCTTCAAGTGTCCCTTTTGCACACACACGGTGAAGAGGAAGGCTGACCTGAAGCGTCACTTGCGCTGCCACACTGGAGAGAGGCCGTACCCCTGTCAGGCCTGCAATAAACGCTTTACTCGCCTGGAGCATCTTCGTAGCCATTTTGAGACGGTAGGTTTATTACAACCAGGAGGTTAAAGTAATTAATTATTGATGAAACGGCTTGAGAAACAGACATTGTGATAAAGATTTAACTTCAGGTTGCGCTACAGGGTTGAAGAAACTAAAAATCATGTATGAGTGTTTACAGCCACCTACCCATACAGCTACAGAAACACAAACCAACTTTTTTTTTATGTAACATTTTTTTGTTTTTCCAAAGATCCATCAAGCCAGGAAGCTGGTGTGCAGGAAGTGTAAGTGTCAGGTGACGGAGGAGACTGGGCATGTGGTGTGTGAGGGCACACGACGCTACCGCATGTGCACCACGTGCATCCAGGAAGTGGATTGTGATGAAATCCCCATGGACAGTCTAGATGGTGCTAGTGAGGAACCAGCCCTGTTATTGGGAGTGGACGGGGAGGAGGAGGGGGACAGCAAGAGGAGCTGGATGGTAACCGATGACGACGACCTGGCTGAAGACTCGGGGGCTGACCTCATCATCCAACAGGTTGACGACAGTGACGAGGAGCTGCAGTGAAATGAAACCAAAGTGTGTGTGTGTGTGTGTGTGTGTGTGTGTGTGTGTGTGTGTGTGTGTGTGTGTGTGTGTGTGTGTGTGTGTGTGTGTGTGTGTGTGTGTGATCCTGTTGTGCGTGCTAAAGCCATGCAAGAGAATTTATGCACAAAATAATATGTAATCCACTAATGTAAATACACACATTTATGATATATTAGTTGTCTATTAGTTACATGCAACTGTTTAATCTTTACTTTAAATGAGATGTTGACCTTTGTGACAAAATGGAATGCTTTTTGTTAAACTTCATAAGGATATGCAGTATCCAAAGCATGCATATTCAGTGTTTCCTTTGCTTCAATTATAGTTGAATGATAACTCTTTCAAACATATATATATATATTTTTTTTTCATATGCATGGAAGAATACCTTTGCTACTTTTTGGGACTGCTTTGATAAAAGCTGGACAGAACAGGGACTACTGGTATTTCCCTACTTTCTGCAGGGAAAGTGAAGCGCAGACCTTTTTCCCAATGTCACACGGTTGCAGTTTTCTATGATTATGTTTAATTATAATATGCACTATGATAAAAAATTATAATTTATTTGTTGTTTTTTTACTTTTTCACACATTAAAATATTTTTATACATTGCTGTGTCTGTCTTTTCACCCCATTTGCAGTGTAAATGGAAAGTGCATGCAATCAAATCTTATAAAAGGAAATTATATTAAGTACAAGAACATTAAAGGAGAAAATAATGAAATACACAATAAAATAAAGCCAAACATACAACTATAACATTAATTGTGTATATGCTCTTTGTTTTTATGTCATTTCAGAGAGTGTTTCAGTTATGTAAAGACTTGAAGGAACAGTAACATGCATGTATTGTTTTAGAAAAAATACATATGCCTATAAAATAAATTCCCAATAAAATCTAAATATTTGCCATAATATTAATTGTGGCGTCATTAAACGACAGCTTTAAATTGTGTTTAATACTGTTAATCTGACCAACATTTCACAGTCAATGACAAAATTATTTTTCAATTCAAATTCCCGGCCAATAGATGGCGCCCTTGCAGTGCTTTTTATAATCTGTCCGTTCCAGCCTCTCGAGGAAGAAGTGAGGTCAGACCATCATGGCTGCCGTAATGAGGCTTGTATACAGAAGCTCTTTAAGTTCAGCCATGGGTCAGAAGTATGTGGCGTTTAGCTCAACAGCAAAGGTCAAAGCAGTGAGTTTTTATCTTCCAGCAGGTTAAACTGTGCACGTATAGCTAGCAGCCTGGGCGGCAGTGCTTGTCAACCAGCTGTTAGCGTCCTCTACGGTTAAGCTAACATAGTCGGTGAACTAGGCAGCAGTTAGTTGACTAATACCAAAGAATTTCTAATATAGTAGAATATATCCGTATATAATATCCGTAGACCGGCTTTGCTAATACTGCTACTTCACACCTGTGCTAAATGTGTTTGTGTGTGTGTGTTTGTGCAGGCTGACGTAAGAGCAGGTCAAGCTCTTCCAGAGAAGGTGAAAATAGTGGAGGTGGGACCCAGAGATGGTCTTCAGAATGAAAAGGTAAAATTATGTAAGAATTGTTGGTTAACCCTTGTGTTGTCCTTTGGGTCACCGGGACCCAAAAGGACAACACAAGGGTTATGTACTTCCGTTTATTTTGTTGAGAATTGCTCTCTAAATCCTGTCTCTTGTAAAGTAAGAAAGTTTTTTTCTAGAGCACATTTAAACACAGTTTAAGCTGGCCAAAATGTTGTACAAACAAGCACTAAGGTGCTGTATTAACCCTTGTTTTGTCCTTTGGGTCACAAGGACCCGAAGGACCACACAAAGGTTAATTTGATTACACAGTTATAGCCAGAAAATATCTCAGTCTAACATTAACACCACCGATTGCTTTTTTACCATCAGTGTACTAAGATGGAGCAGGTGCATAGCTCATGTATTCTCTTACATTAGCTGTTTTAAGTTTAATTACTAATGTTAACTAGCATTTTAGTTAATAATTAGCCTGTGCCTATGTTTTCTCCTTACATATACGTACGCTCTGCATCTCTGCAAGATTGGGAATGATTGAGATTTCTCTTGGCACAGCTAACAGAAGACTTACAACTTTCAGACAGGTTGCTCACGTCACCTCTACGTCTTCAAACTCCGTTGGAGGCTCCGCCGTAACGCTCAGCCATCACCGGAAAAAGTGCTTCTAATAGACTTATTATTTATTTATTTTTGCTTTCAAAAACTTTATTATTCCAGTACACAAACATAAATACATTGACAACATTAAATGCAAACATGCATACAAACATGAAAAAGGGGGGCATGAAATTTACATTAAAGAGGTTGAAAGGCATGCTTCTAATAGACTTCACTCGCCTCCGTGGAAATGTACTGCATCCATTTCTTTTACGGTCTAGGATTCCCAGTCATGCATTTTTCTGTGTTTTTCAAGTGTTCCTCATCTTGTTGCTTTACTGCTCCCACTCTCAGACTATGGTGCCAACAGAGACTAAAATAAATTTGATTGACATGTTGTCCGCGTCAGGACTGCCAGTCATTGAGGCCACCAGCTTTGTATCTCCAAAATGGGTTCCACAGGTGAGCTTGTTCTCCCACTCAGAGCCATTCATATGGAAAGTGCTGACACACCCAATGAGTTACAGAAACCAAAGCACAGTGTATGAGAATGAAACAGGCTTTTTTTTCTAAAGCACTAATGGTTTCTGTCATCCTTGTCCAAATGTTAGATGGCAGACCAGGTAGAGGTGATGAAGGGGATTGATAGGAAACCTGGAGTGTCTTACCCGGTCCTCACCCCCAACCTCAAAGGTTTCCAGGCTGCGGTGAGCGTCAATCATACACCAACACACTTTCCAAATAGCTACACTGAAATAGTGTATATCCAGCTTCTTCTACTGTAGGTGATTTGTCTTAATGTGTCATTTAAAATGCATTTTCCTTGCTCTTGCTTACTACAGATAAAAGCAGGAGCTTTAGAGGTAGCCATATTTGGTGCTGCATCTGAGCTGTTCAGTAAGAAGAACATAAACTGCTCAGTGGACGAGAGTTTACAGCGCTTTGACGAGGTTATGAAAGCAGCTAAAGAGGCTGGTGTTCCAGTTAGAGGGTAGGTTCGCTGTCTCGCTCTTGACTGTCAACAAACGTATAAATCATTGGAATTATAACGTTTGATTTTGGCATGAATTTCTACTCTGTTTCTTGTCACTGCAGGTATGTGTCATGTGTTCTTGGATGTCCATATGAAGGCAAGGTGGCACCTGAAAAAGTTGCACATGTGCGTTCTCACTTGATGTTTGTTTACATTATGTAAAATGGCACAATGTAAGCACTGTGTCACTCATGCAACCAGGTGCTGCTTTGACTCTCTTGCAGGTAGCTAAGCGTCTGTACTCCATGGGCTGCTATGAGATCTCTCTGGGTGACACTATTGGAGTGGGGACTCCAGGTAGCATGAGTAAAATGCTAGAGGTGGTGAGCAGAGAGGTGCCAGTTAATGCCTTGGCAGTGCACTGCCACGATACCTACGGCCAGGCCCTTGCTAACATCCTTGTAGCCTTACAGGTCAGACCTGGTTCTTGTTATTTTAATGCTATTTGGAAATATTTTGTCCATGTAGGTAATCTTTTGTTGATGTTGTGTAAACTTCAGTCAATTTCAAGCTACAGATTTTCTGTGTTTTGCAGATGGGAATCAGTGTGGTTGACTCATCAGTAGCTGGACTCGGTGGTTGTCCCTATGCCCAGGGGGCTTCTGGGAATGTTGCTACTGAAGATGTAGTCTATATGCTGCATGGACTTGGGATTCAAACAGTAAGTTTGTGTTTCTCTTTAGCCTCGCCTCTCTTTTGGTTCTTTTTAGTAGCGCTTAAAGATGCTGCTCTTGCTTTTTTTGTTGACTTAAATAAAAAACAAAGAAGCTTATTTTTAACCTATTTCTTTATGTATGTACTTTATTTATTTTCTGATGAGGAAAAACTGGTCTTTCATAAATTATATGCACCAGCTTTGCACAATGTTCCGGTCCACCCCATTATAAATTAGTTTGCAGTTCTAATTATTGTGTACGATGTGAGCTCCCTCAACTTTGACCTTGTGACTTTCTGTCCTCCTCCTCAGGGAGTGGACCTCTCAAAGCTGATGGATGCTGGAGCTTTCATCTGTCGAACCCTCAACAGAAAGACCAACTCCAAAGTGGCGCAGGCCACCTGCAAGCTGTAGACAAAAGCCAAACCACAGGCTCTTTCACAGACTGTACACTGCAGCACAACCATGCAACCTGGAGCCATCATTCTCTGTATGTTCTATTCTCCCTATTCTCATTTTAGTTTGATTCATCCTCTCCTGGTATGAGAATATTACTTTAAGGTTTAGATGGTACTACTGACCCCTCCCTCTGTTTAAAATAAAATAAGCACAAATAAAATACCTGATTCACTATATGATAGCATAGCTGAAACAGTGCCTTATGTAAAGTCAGTCTAATCATACATATCCTACTTTAATTCTATGCCTTCAATAGGTTTTTTTTTAATGGTGTGATTGCATTCCTTTCTGGGCAGTGGGTTTATAATAATGAACCAGTAAAAATGTCCTAGGTATGGATAAACTCACTGTTGTATGCAGTGATCACTGTCTTCAAATTAATTCTCTATAGGGAGCATCTATGGAAACGTATCAGTTCTTTTGACCTTGGGCATTGTACTGGCTTGTGAAAAAAAATATTGATGTGCTGTGTATTTATTTTAAATTGCTTCTCTTCAAATTCATCATGTAAATATTCAACTAGATTGTGAATTTTAAAAATAAATACTATTTCATAAATAAAATGTGCTGCTGATATTATTTTTTTTTAATTAAATTAGAAGCATTGTGATGAATCTACAGGCTCAATGATTTTGCAGTTTGTTGTGGAAATGATTCATAAAAGAAATGGCTGTTTCATTGCTGCACCTTGTTCAAACCTGACTGACAAGTCTGACAGGCAGACTGAGATTCTTACTGCAGCCCCCCTCGCGGCTAATTCAAATGAATAAATGCTAATTGGCATGCAAGCCTGCTGTTTTTAAAAAAATGTTTTTTTTAATTAATTTTTCATTGCAGCCTGGTGATTGTTAATGTCAGAAACTTAGTAATGAGTCAGCATAAATTGAAAAATTCAGCTCCTTAAATAATGATCAGTATCCTGGGAGAAAATGTGTTTATCCCACATGTGTAAATAGAAACCATATTCCAGAAATTAAATTAACATAAGGCATCAATTAGCAGCCCTTACTGTTAAAACACCACACAAACACATTCAATACATGTTATGTTTTGTAAAAATGGCATTATTAACAAGTGCATAAAATACATTTCCATCTGATATCCACAGTGGACAATTAGGGACTTGCAAAAATGCATGCTATAGTTCAATGAGCCATCTGTCCAACTTTCTTCCTCTTGTGTGCTCCTGCTCTATCAACACTAAATTAAACCGCAGCATTCCTTTCGCCTTATTTAAATCAACAGTGGTCTTGGATGAGCTGAGTGTGTACAAGCACGTCAAAACACACACAGTCTACGGTATGTACACCGTGCAGCAGAAACCTGAGACCAAGCATATGTCCACAGAGGCTTTAGATTAAGAAATATACCAATAATATATGCGTTTTGTTGCTCACCTGAAAAACAACTAAATGCAGTAAAAATATTTTTGTTTTGGCCAGTATGCACACCTTCAAGTATTTCTCAGCCATAACTCTATGACTTTGGAGTGTCCACACTCCAATGCAGAATTGTTTACCATTTTTCAATGTCATCAGGACAACAAACCGTGAAGATAAAGCAATGTCAGTTAAGTTAAATAAAACGAGATCACTAAAATAAATGAAAACAATTCAATGACCACAGAGCACTGTGTTCACTGGCAGATAGGGTGAATACCTCTGCCAGGAGTGTCCTGCTTCCTTGTTCATTTCCTTTCCCTCCCGTGTTAAAAGTCCAATCACAAGAAAGAGAGAAACCTCACAGGAATGTTCTAATATAGGTGAAAGGGTGAAGTTGAAAAGGCACACAGACCTTTTATTGTATTAAAAAAGAAAAACACAGTTATTAACAAATCAATTTGGCTATAGGTGACTTGTAAATATTGTGGATGTTGACTTGGAAACCAAAGTAATTGTGCTCAAAAAAAGTCATAGATGTGGACACAGGGGCCCACGGAATGATTTCAGTGCTGATGACTCAACTTCCAGGGTCTGACTCATAGGATATTTGGCTCATAGTTCTGACTCTGTTTTCTGAGGATTGTCAATGGGTATTAGCTCAGGCACCGCTGATCTCTTGATTTCAGCCTGATCTTTGGCTCACAAAAATGACAGATTTGGAGCAGAGGCTCGTATCTTCTCTTCAAGTTTGAGTCCAGGTGGCCTTTGTGAAGACTTGACTGCGCTTCTAAAGGATGGAGGCTGTTCCTTTAGGCGCAGCGTTGGCATTGTGTCGACGCTGTTGTCAAAGGCCTCCTCATTGTAGTCGTTCTGACGCACAGCCATTTTGCGCTTGTGCCTATTGAGCTTGTTCGCAATTCGCGCTATGCGCTTGGAGACGAGATAAATGATCTCGCAGATGTTCAGGACAATGCAAAGGCCCGAAGCTCCGACCATGAAGTAGCTGAAGACCTTCTTCTCGGTGGGGTGGCCAATGTAGCAGTCCACCAGGTTGGGGCAAGGTGACACACCGCACTTGACCAGTCTCGGCAGGTAGAAGCTGTCGTAGATGTGGTGGAGGATGTAGAGGAACGCGACCTCGATGCCTGTCTTTACGAATAGGCTGATCAGATAGGTCCACCACAAGCCACCGTGTTTCTTGCCCGTGTTGTTATACAGCTTGTTATTGTCTCCGTGCTTTGCTTTGTACTTGCGCTCGCGGTCGTCACGGTATGCCACGTGCATGACCACCATGAAGGACGGGCAGGTGACAAAGATGAGCTGCAGGGCCCACAGGCGGATATGGGAGATGGGAAAGAAGTGGTCGTAGCAGACGTTGGCGCAGCCGGGCTGCTTGGTGTTACAGTCAAAGTCCCTCTGCTCGTCGCCCCACACTCGCTCCGCTGCCACCACGTACACCATCACCCTGAACACAAACACCACAGACAACCAAACACGGCCGAACGCCGTGGAGTATTTGTTGACCCCGCTGAGGAGGGCTTGGAAGGTCTTCCAGTCCATGTCCTTGGCCGGCCGTCAAATACCTCTTCTCCCGAAATCTCGCTGATCTTGCCTATAGTAGTTTATCTTCAAACCTGGAGGAAGGCAGAATGAAGAATGGGTGAACATGGTTTAATTGGCAGCATGGAGTATTCTGCTTTCACTCTGTTGGTGGTGTCATAGCTACTGCAGGTGGCTTCAATCACGCATACGTTTTCATTCTGACTTTTTAAATCATTCGTCTCCCGAAGCTGATTTAATGACAAAACATCTCACACAGGCCTTATTGATCATCCCTACCAGAAACAACCACTGACAATAACGCACTGTTAGGAGTAGGTCTTGAGCCAAACCGTCCCAAGAGCGTCCACGAAGGTTGGTAGTTTGGTGAAGTTTAGTAGTATTTAGTAAGTATTTCAGAAAGCAGTATGCCTACTTTACAACGTTTATACAAATATTGATTTAAGAAACGTGTGTTCACATAAAGCACACTTCAGCCTTTTCAATATGTTAGTCTTAAAAAAAACAGCCTTTTTACGCACATGGTGAAGGGGTTATTTAGACATGTTCTATTGACAGGGTTATTGGCTCTTTAGCGACATGAGGCCCTTCTACAACCACCGGAAATTATTTATCGTTTCATAGACTGCTGTATAAAAGGAATCAACTCATTTCCAATTGGCTGAAACGCGAACTTCACAAAGCTGAACTCCTCTTAAGACACATCCAAAGTTCATTATAACGAGTTTTTTGCACTTACCAAAAGAAGCATTAGTCCATTACTAGTTGAAAGACGCGCTTATATTTCCGCGGAATTGCTTGCTTCTTTAATGTCGTTTTTTTTTTGTCGCACATATTTGGTTCAGCTAGAGAAGCGCAGTGTTGAGAAATGCGCCTGTGGGTGTGGTTAAAGAAGAAAGACTGGAGCTACCTCAGATGTTCCTCCCTCTCTCTCTCTCGCTCTCACTCTCGCTCTCGCTCTCTCTCTCTCTCTCGCTCCTTTTCTCTCTCTCACTCATACCCAAGTGTTAGGTGGCAAACCAAATATTTTTGGATAACACAGTTATCACAGATCACAGAAACCATCTCCAGGGACTTTGAGTAGGATTTGGAGATAAGCCTACACATGGACAGTTTGAAACTAGATAAACCAATCAGAGCCTTGTTGATTTCAAGCACACAGGTTCAAGTTCAGGATTGGCAACATGGGGGCAACCAGGGTCCAAGTCTTCTCAGACAGGGTTAATGAGACAAAGTGCCCTCTAAGCCCCTCTTTGTGCTTAATCAAAGGTTTGGAGATTTATGTCCATTGTTTCATGTTTTCAGAAAGTGCTGTCTCCCTGTCCCAACATGTTTCAGAGTACTTCATACAGTATAGGAGGCAGACACACCCTGAGGTGAATGCATTTTTTTTGTTGTTGCATGTCCTCAGCCTCATCTTGTCACAACACTTTTTCTGAGGAGGTTGGTTATTGAAAAATGTCAGGTGGCTGGTGGAGAGGAGTTCAGAGTGGGGAGATCACACCAAAATGAGTGAATTTGTTGTAATGTAGCCAGAATGAATATTCAATTTCCTTGTTCCTTTTTATCTTCCTGCACTATTAATTTATTCCTTCTCTTTTTTATGCAACACCCACACCTGTGCCAAAAAGGCATATTGTTTCCTTTATTCTTTTCCCCTTTACATCAAGCTCTTCTCAGATAACAATTCATGAGCCCTGTTAAGCTCACCCTCATTGTCAGATCATGAGCTTTTGTCTCCACTTCACCATCCGCCTGCTTTTACGACCAAACTTATCTTCTTACACTTTGCAGATGAGATTTACCAGACAAACTTTTTTACTGTGCTTCTGTTCTGTAGGGAAAACAATCCATCATTAGAAGTGTTTACAGAAAAATGTAAGACGTTATAAGGAAACTCAAATATCAGCTTGTTTAGCTGTGCCAGAGCCTGCCAGGTCTTGCCTGTGTTCAGAGCTATTGAATCCTGTGTTTACATTATATAACATTATAAAAATTTGCTCATGTATCACCAGTTTCAAGTCAAGTCAAGTCAGAGGTATTTGTATTGTTCAAACAATCAAATACAATGTCTCAATGGGCTTTTTTTCAGGCTCACAACAGCAATTGCTCACAACTGAGCCCAACATTTTAAAAGGAAGCTAAGTAAGCGCTTTTCAAAAAACCTTGTTGTAAATCTGTAATGTATAAGCTTTGGTATAAGAGCTGTCGAAATGCCAAATGCATACATTGCAAATTTAGGTAATCTGAAAATTAAGCTGAAATGGTGTCTTGTTTTTAACTTCGTTAAAATGTCTAAAAATGATTTGTAAATCTGAGATGTGGACAGTAAATCCAGTTGTCTGGTACCTGGCTAAAACATGGAGTACTCATATTTTCATCGGTGTACAAATAATTAGCACTTTCTATGATAACAAAAAGGCTGAATTTGTCTAAGGCCAGGAGTGAAAAGTATAACTATTAAGGGAATATAATAGTTCTGGCTTGTATAAATTAAACACTTCATCTCAAAGTCTTGCAGCCATGAGCTAAAACTCTCAGAAAATTGTTAGAAGTATCAACTACAGCTGTTCATCAAATGTTCGTCTATCCTTCATCTGTAGCATAAAGCTTGGGCATGTGAACACAACATCTGTACTTGCAGCATTAAATTAGAGCAGTTCAGCTAACAATAATTAATTTGTAGAGGGGGAAGGGGAAAGAAGAGTTGCTTCTTGACTCTAGATGAAGAACTGGCCCAGGCAGTCTGCCTGGACACACCTGGAGGAATGCAGACTGTTACGTAACATCTGCCAGCCTCAAGTCTCGACAAGACGGACCAACGCAAAGAGGAAAAACACATCCCTAATGACTGCTGTGAAAGGAAGGAAATGTACCAGTGCCGAGAAGACTGGAACAAAAAGAGAAGGACTACCCTAGAAGAGTTGGGAGGATCTCGTGAGGGGAGTGATTGCCAGCTCATTTACAGAACCACCCAGGCTGGGCAAACAGGAAAACAACAAAGACAACTGTGCATACTGAAGCTTGCTTATATTTTCAGAGCTTGCTACACATGTGATGCAACACCTAAGAGCTTTAATTTTTAGCACCACTGGCCCTAGAAAAAGAAACATTTCATCCCTACTGTGTACTTGGATATTATATGGATGGGTTGACAATGACATTCTCTTGAATCACCCACAAAAAGTTTCCTCCTTCTGGATTCAGATATCCATTTGTTACATTTCTGAATGGCACCCCAATAGAGGTGAAAAACAACATTTTAGCAGCCGCAGCTTGTCTTTCTCGAAAACGGTGCCACGGCTACCATGATATTCCACAGACCTCTTTTGTTATAAAGTTCATCGGAACTACGTCTACTAAAATAGATATTAATTGTTCCGATGAAATCTGTTAACAGTGGTGGAAAAACACTTTACTCTTTGACTTTTTAAGATGTCAGTCCTTATTGCTCTGAGCAGCACAAGCTATATTTATTCTGTTAGGTGGCAGCACAAGTTTCAGAGACAGATATCTCAAAACCTCAGCAGAGCAAACTCAAAATCTCTGACTGGCTCAATAACAGAAGGAGAGAGCAAGAAAAGATGTGTTTTTTCATATCACTACATCACTCTTATCGCACCTTGCAATGCAAATAATAAAAACATCCGTTCAGAAGCAAATTCCTGCCCTGGGTGGGTCCACATCCGTCTGCACACATCATCTGAACTGAGGAGAGGGAGACTCCTCCTCTGCCCTCCTCAACGTACCAATCTACATAAACAATGAGGCACTGCTCCTAGCAACAGAGAAATATGTGTGCCATGGGGAGGGAGGGCTTTATAAAACTCATGGAAAAAGAAGAAGTACGAAAGTCAATCAGCTGACACAAGTCCTGGCTGGTTTACGTTGTTCTTTAGTATATTTCCTATGCTAAGACTGTTACAGTACTTGTTATGAATTGAATGCAGTACTGCAGTACTAACTTGTCTCTTTCTTCAGCTTATGGAGAAAAAAAAACCAAAACATTTTCTAAACAAAAATATTTTATTTAATGAAAAATATTATTAACACTTAAGACTGTGAAATATGCACATCCTGATATTATTGCCAGCTGTGTTCACAACTCTGCATTTTGACTTCATTGCTATCTACTGCTTGTGTACAGGAAGCAGTTTAAACAGGTCAGAACAATAACACGCACAACAGCACAATCTTTCAAACATGTTGATAAATTACATAAAGTACAGTATCCACAAAGAGTCAGATATGAACATGTAATGGAAGGTAGAAGACGCAGTACAGCTTGAACTAAACATTCCGTGGGTTTGGCAACGAGTAGAAGGAAAACTTTACACAGCAAACCACTTGTGTTTGTGAAAAACCATCTCCAAACCACCAAGTGACTCATGTAATTGGTCTCAAGGCTAAATCTAAATTACACAGACTTGATTTTCTTTGCAAGGGCTGTAGAACTCCATCTGTTAAAAATATATATATCTGTGAATACTCTGACTGAAATCCACAACAGTGACCACATTCCAGATCAATGACACACATGCCTTGTGGTCCAGAATTTCAAGTTTTCTGACAGTGGACACAAAAACGGTAAAGAACGTAGTTCAATCTCTAAACACACAAATGTCTGCTTTTAAGGGAGCGCCTGTAGCGGGAGGAAAAGCATATTTCCTTTCCAAAGACAGTTTTTCATGAAGTCTTTGTCTTTATTCTCAGCATTTCAAGATATAGCAAGGCTGTATGAAGGAGCAGGCGTTTCAGGGCTGGTTTTGCCAGGCACCTTTAGAGTGTCTGACTCCATCAGGTTGCTTCCACTGTGCATCCTGTTGGTCGTGCTGCGGCGAGAGTTGTGTGACGAGATGATACATTCACGGCATTTTTTACCAACCAGGTAGACGATTTCGAAAATAGAGAGGACGATGCAGGCCAGGCTGGTGACCACCATGAAGATGGTGAAGATTCGTTTCTCAGTGGGCCGAGCGATGAAGCAGTCCACCTTGTTGGGACATGGCTCCTGTTCACACTTGATGAGCGAGGGGAAGTCGTAGCCTTCGTAGATGTGGTACACAAGGTAGACGAAGGTGGCGTCCACAGCTATTTTAAAGACCAATGTGAGGACGTAGGTCCACCACAGGCCTCCGCGCTTCTTGCCCGTGTTCGCATAGAGGCGGTCACAGTTCTCGCCATACTTAAGCCGGTGTTTCCTTTCCCTGTCGTCCCTGTAGGCTACATGCATCACCACCAGGAGAGAGGGGCAGGTGACAAAGATGAGCTGCAGGGCCCACAGCCGGACATGGGAGACGGGGAAGAAGTGGTCATAGCAGACATTGTGGCACCCGGGTTGAGCCGTGTTGCATTTGAAGTCTTTCTGTTCGTCACCCCATACCTTCTCTGCTGCCACCACAAACACCATGACCCTGAAGAGGAAAACAATAGAGAGCCACACTCGGCCAAAAGCTGTGGAGTACTTGTTCACCCCACTGAGGAGGCCCTGGAGGAATGCCCAGTTCATGACGAGGTTTGTTCACAGCCTGTCTTCTCTTCCTGCTGATGGAAGACAGGGGAAGCTTTATTCAGCTGAAATGGCACAGACACAACTCAGGTATCCAACAGCCTGAGACAAAAAGAAAACATTCATTTCATTCGTCATTTCAAAGATATAGAAGAAACAACCCGAGGTGGAACTGGGTTATTAACATATACATTCACGTGTTTATCTTGAACGTAAATTATGTTTTAAAAAAAATAAATAAGAGCCAAAGCAAAGACATAAATGCTCCCTAAAACTTTTATTTAACAAGAGACTTTATCATTATCCTATCAGAAACCTTTTAATTCGTCGCTATAGTGAGACACAGTCCGAGAACTCGTATTCAGTCAGCCATTCACTTCCCAACGACTACGGTCAACTCTTTCAAGTTTGTACATTCCATGCGCAATTGCGCGTATCCCAAATATACACATCTAAAACCTACTAAATCAGCGGAATCCGAACAAGTTCGTGTTATTATTCGGTACTTTATATATCGATTGTATTACTTACAGTTTAAAAGCAGTTGTTGCGGATCAGTGTCGGAGCGTGCTTTGGATGAACCTCACCGATGAGAACCTCCGCAGATTTCTCAACAGGACGGGAGCGGAGGGGGTGGAGTTGTTGGCCTGCCATGTCTCCTCTCAGCTCAACCTGCTCAGGTGTGGCCGCTCCACGGCACTAAATACTCGTTTTTCCAATTTAAGAGAAAGGGCGACGTTTAGTATTCGATTTATTGAAGTTTGGATCAGTTATAGAGATTATGTATTTTTTTCTTTTTTACATGAAACTCATTCATAGACCCCGAGGAAGGCTCATGCATACACGTTGGTGTATTTTTAATATCTTGCCTTGTTAATTAAAGGTCTTTTATCACTTTTTGTAAACAACCTTGTGTCTGGACGTGGTTTTGTGTGACTTTTGTAGTTATAATTCTCCCTCATCTCCGTGCCATTAATAGGCATTTTAGCATGCTTGATTTGTTTAGTTTACCAATTTGACACAAACTTAGATTTTATTTTTTACATTTTTTTTTAACATTGACTTAGCTTGTTACTAAAAAATTTCAAAATAATTAAGAAATATTGCAATAAATAAAAAAGGTAGTTATGCAGCTATAAAGGGATAAGCCAACAATGAGCTGATCAATGTGACATTTAAGAATGTTATAGACATCAAGCAGTGGTTTCGTTATAAAACAAAAACAAGTTTATTGAAATATTTACATGGCAGATGATGTGGGCTCAAAGTACAAAAGACCATGAACACACTGCCTCCATAGACACATATGGTACATACACATACAAGCACACAATTCTTTTTCGTTCACACATATTCTCCACAGTCAGAGATGATGACTTTCTGCTTCGGCTTGCCGTCTTTATTTCCCTGAGCCTGAAGAAAGAAAACACATTTAAAAGATACAGCAATTACTTGCCAAAATCCAGCATGATTGTCTTAAACTTTTGCAAGCTTATATTATAATAAGACCAACTAATATCAATAGAGCATTAAGCCCAGATAGATGTTTGAGTTCCACGTTTATGGGTACAATTATAAACTAGATAACATTATGAACAGTATGATCACCAATATTAACTTGCTATTTTTGCAACTTAAATCCCTAAAAAGCAATCATAGCATTTGGTAAACCAGCAGATTCTTGTGCCAATTTTCAACTGTTTGCTAATTTGGAAAAAAAGTGAGAAGGAAATAGTGCTGTATAAAGACCAAATCGGGTAATAACTGAGGTTTGTTATGAGAGTGCTTTTTTGCTGTGAGTGATTTTACACTTTTATTACTTATTTTCTGTGAAACAGAAACCTGCAACAGTATCATCATCATTATATATATATATATATACACACACACATACATATATACATACATACATACATACACACACATACATACACACACATATATATACATATATACACATATGTATATGTGCAACAGTAATATTCAGAACTGACCGGTTTACACCAATGAGACGAGACGGTGTATTAGCTTCATAGGAACGACTTTTTGTACGTTCGCTCTAACTTCTGACTTTCAGGCTTTTTTGTAGCTGGATATATCATTTGTTGTGTCTAAATATGAATGTGGATAACGTTAAAGATAGTGAGATGCTTGCTACAGTTGCATTTCTAGTGATGAAACGGCGAAATGTTTTATGTTGCCCACTCTCCCCCCCAATAGATTGCGTTCTCAGTAGACCCTTTTATCCCTTACCTCCATTGCACGGAGCACATCCATCCCCTCCACCAGATCTCCAAACACCACATGTTTGCCATCCAGCCAGTCTGTTTTGTCATTGGTGATGAAGAACTGAGAGCCATTAGTGTTTGGCCCGGAGTTGGCCATGGAGAGCTGCCCTGTGAGCACGAGAGATAAGGTTTGGCCAGTTATCCACGGGAACTGCTAGTAAACGTTGTAATGGGAAAATTACATTTAAGCACAATTCCTTATATTTTTATGTTTAATTCATACTTTACTTCTCTCACAAATGTTGAAAGAGTTTATCTCCTTTCCCACATGCAGATTTTGATTCTAACTTTGTGAGACACCCAGTCTGGAACATTATGTGAGCACTGTTAGCCTGAACCGATAAAGGTACAAGGTCACCCTAAAACTATCTCTAGTTTTCCCATGCCAGTTAAGATGTAACGGGGGGGTGAAAGTCATACAGGGAGGAGGAGGTGAGATGACTCCAAGATGTCTCTTGTATTTCTCTGATTGTCTTCACGTGTATCAGATTGTCTGTCAAAATTGTAGCGTCATACTAAGCCAAGTGCGTGTGTGTTGTCACTCTGAAGATGCATAAAAGCCTGGCGTTTCTGTTCACTCATTTGAGAAACTGACTCCACACTGGGCTGTGGCCTTTTGGGAAATCATGTTGCTCCTATTTGCAAATATATATATATGTTTTTAATAAAATACAAAAACCCAACTTGGTTCTAGTCTTAGACTGTCTTATTTGTTTCAATTTACTAAACTCTGAAAACTCTTCCCCCTGCTGCAAAGGAAACTTCCACTACAACGTAAACCATGATGCTCATTCACCTAGAGACTACCAACACACACTCCATGAGCTGCTTGCGAAATTCCTCACCTGGCGCGGTGTGCTTGAGGACAAAGTTTTCATCATCAAATTTCCGGCCGTAGATAGATTTACCACCGGTGCCGTTGTGGTTGGTGAAGTCACCTCCTTGGCACATAAACTGAGGGATGATGCGATGAAAGCTGCTGCCCTTAAAGCCAAATCCTTTCTCGTGTGTGCACAGGCAGCGGAAATTCTCTATATAGGATGTAAGAAAAGATGTTGTTACTATATGCCAACTGAATATTTAGTTTTTTTTAAAGGGGAATGATATACTTAAGCTCTTGTGGTTTTGTTTTACTCCTGTAGAATTAATTTTAGTGTCAATTCTTTATGCAAGCAACCCAAACATTGTGCAGCTACAGTATATATTTTTGACAAAGATGTGATGGAGAAAGCCCTACAAGCACACACACCTGCTGTCATGGGAACGATGTCAGCCCGAAGGAGGAAGCGTAGTCTCCCTGCTGCCTTGTTTCCAATCTTGATGTCCATGTAGACCTGAGGATTAACTCTTCCCTTTTTAGCCGGGGGCTCAGCCTGCAAAAACAAATCATACTTCGGTTACTATCTTGACATAGTTTAAGAGTCACCAACGCACTTTAGAGAGAAAGCCATCTCACCTCCTCTGTTGTTGTGTTGGTTGTCTCTCCAGCTGCTGCTTCCCCCTCAGCCTCCTCTGTGGTCTTTCCTGAGAACTTCTTCAGCCAGTCATCGTCCGACCACACTGACGGAAAAGCAGAGTTAAAATACGAACCAAGGCTTTAAACTACTGTCCAGGCAAAGGCTTCTATAAAACAGGTTTTTATCAATCACCTGGTCGAGAAGAACCTTCCTTGATTCTCATGGGCTTGGCGGTGTTGACCCGGATTGTCCGTCCAAAAAGCTCAGACTCATTCTTGCAGGAAAAGAGAAAAAAAACATCAATATTAAAACCGTAAACTCATTTTTTGACTTTTTTTGGGGGGTAAACTCACAACAGCTAGGTCTCAGAAAAGGGAATCAAATTTCATTGACATTAATGTGGAGCAATGTGATCTTCTTACCATGTTATCAATAGCTGCTGCAGCATCCTACAGAAGACAAAGGTCATAAACAGATTATGAGCACAGAAACATTTACTATCAAAGTCCCAACTATGTGCCAATTACCATCCATGGTCACACTGAATTCACTAGTCAAGCCACCATAGACCTTTTCTAAATAAGACAGCATTGCAATGAAACTGTGTATAAAGGATGCCGATAAATGTATTCAATCCCATATTCACATGCTAGAGAACAACCATATTAATAACTGTTAATCACTTCTCTTACACATCAAACAGAATCTTTCTCTTTTGTTGCTATTATGGTACACAATAAGTGCATTTTTATGTTTTATGGCTGTACATAAAAGTAGATTCCATCAGCAAGCAGATGGATAACTGTGTTGCAAAATTCAGTTAAAACGTAGATAGTGTAGCTCAGTTAAGGTATGTTCAACATCTCTCTCAATAATGCAACTATACACCCTGAATTAGGCTTACTCTGACTATAACCTTATTCATGTTCATTAATTTGAAATATTAATGCATGAAGATTCCCATACAGAGTATTGTCTTTATTGGGTTAATATCACAATATTGCAGTCTTTAGTGTGTATTTCAGCACTGTCTGTAACCAGTACATACCTCTCCCAATTCAAACTCAATGAACGCAAATCCTCTGTGCTTTTCTGAAAACAGAACATAAAACATGAATACATCTTAATATTTATCATACTCACAGTGATAAAATGTTACATAGAAACAGTGCAGTTACTATCACAGTTAATAGCAATTAAACTTCTGATCTTACCTGTTTCATAGTCTAATGGTATCTGGATGTCAGTGATGTCTCCAAACGGAATAAAAGCTGCATGTAACACCTTCTCGTCCACCTCCTCTGCCAGGCCACCTGACAGAAACACACCGTACTGAGACTGAGCTTATGAACAGTAAGTTATTGACATGTCGCTTAATATTTAAATTTGACAATGAAGAAAATATGCGTTTGAAACGATATTTAGAAGAGCGGATAACGTAGCAGGTTTACGTGCTACGTTCAAGAAACAATAACAACCACTGGAGTCCTGAGTTCCTGAGGATGAAGTTTTTTGTTTCACTATTTTATTCCATGTATTCAGAGTTAATTTGACACGACGGACTTTTACTCATAGCGTCTGGTAATCTGTGCAACGTTTACAAACAGCGAAGTTGCCATGTTGAGGTGACGCTCTCATGTGTTACCGGCTTTTAGCTACATAATATGTGCACGCTATACATATGTAGTTGTGTCTAAATGAATTACTTATGAAGTAATATCCTTAAAACGCTAGCTAGATATACTGAAACAATATACCTTTAATGTATTAAAAAATAAACAAAAAGTAACATACTTACCAACATACAACACTCGTTTGTTAGCCGCCATATTGAATTTAACCCTTCAACTTTGACCCCCTCAGCTTGTCATTGGTGCAATGAGGCTGAAGCCCGCCTCCCGACCACATTTCCTCTAGCGACACCTGTCGGAGGAAGCTGTAATCACTTTAACTTTCACTTTTTTATACATACTATAATATTAAACGTTTAACACTGTTTAAATTGAGTCATTTTTCTGCGTTTATAGTAGCTGTGTATTGCGTGACTACACTTTTTGTGTGGAGTTGCATGTTCTTCCAGACTTTCTTTGACATACTATTACTTTTTTATGACTATTTTTGACGTGCACTATACGATGACTTTTTTTTCGACATACTATACTATGATGACTATTTTTATTTTTTTTTTAAATACTATGACTTTTTATCACTTTTTTCGATAGACTATACTTTAAATTTTTTATCACTTTTTTCGGCATACTATGCTATGACTTTTTATCAATTTGTTGACATATAGTTAAAAAACAAAGTTTTCTGTCAGGTGAGATTGCTTAGAGTTTCTTATGACTTTTTTCGTCATACTATAGCCTACTATGACTTTTTAATCCCTTTTTCATCATACTATACTATGACTTTTTTACAATTTTTTTCGACATGCTACACTGACTTATTTCGAAATACTCTACTATGACTTTTTTATCACTTTTTTCGACATACTATACTATGACTTTTTATCACTTTGTTGACATATAGTTAAAAAACAAAGTTTTCTGTCAGGTCAGATAGCTTAGAGTGCTAAGAGAATGATTGGAAGACAGAAGGTTGAATGATCAAATCTTATATGTTTCACTAAGTTTTCTGGGTTAATATAATTATTTTAAGAGAAAAATGTGACAAAAAAAAATGAACTTGGGCATCAGGTTAGATAGCTTACGGTGATAGGACAATCATTGAAAGACAGAAGGTTGAGTGATTAAGTCTTATGGGTTGCAATTAGTTTCAAGACCGGCTTTACAGGGAAGATGAAGAGCAAAGTTGTGTTCCTGTCAGTCTCTTCCCCAACCAGTTCTTCTGAAGAGATAAATGCACTTTTCGACATACTATAATATGATTTTTTAAATATTTTTGTTCAACATACGACTTTTTTCGACATGCTATACTATTACTTTATTACTTCTTTTTTTTTTACATACTATGACTTTTTATCACTTTTTATGACTTTTTATTAATTTCATCAACATACTATACTATGACTGGTTCACTAAAATATAAACTGTGTCTGGTCAGATAGCTTAGGTTGATAAGAGTATGATTGGTAGCCATAAGGTTGAGTGTGCCAATCTTAGTATAATCAATTTTTTTCAACATGACATTTTCCCCACTTTTTTTCAACATACTATACTATTACTTTTTCGACATTACTTTTTGATCACTTTTTTCGACTATACTACTACTTTTTTTCAATATACTATACTATGACTTTTTCACTTTTTTGACATGCTATAGTATGACTTTTTTCGACATACTATTTTATAATTTTTTTTGGAAATACTATCACCTTTTTATCACTTTTGACAAACTATGCTAGGACTTTTTTATAATTTTTTGACATACTATCCTATGACTTTTTTGACATACTATGCTATCACTTTTGACATAATATACTATTACTTTTGAAATACTATACTATGACTTTTTATAGATTTTTTTTGACATACGACATTTTTCCCAACTTTTGAAATGACTAAATCATTTTTTTTTATACTTTTTTTCAAAATACTATACTATTACTCTTTTGTAAACTACTGCTGTAAAGAAATAGTGGCACAGATAGGCAAAACATTTGAAACCCTATAATTTCTTACTCTATTTTGCATCCTTCATCCCTTTCCCACTTTTTCAGCCATTTATACGGTTTCAGCTGCTTTCCATGTTTATTCAAGTCATATTTACGGAACTATTCTCACTTTTTCACCTTACTCAAATATGCCAGCAATCCAGTTTAGCTTTAGCAATTTAGCTTTTCACAAGCATTCTTTGCAGGAAATGCATTTTTTTGCTACCCCTGCAGTGCCCTGTCTATTCTGCCGTTTACTCTGTTCTTCTCTGTGCACTACTGACACGTAAGTTTGTCAGATACACAACTGAAACTGAATTAAATTGGTTATAAGTAAGCATTAACATTACACAACAGTGGTCAACTTGATATATCATACCTTTATTGAGAATACCACGCACCCATGATAACATAGGATGGAGGAGTCCATTTCAAATCAAAACCTCCAAGCAAAGAAAAAGAACAAAAAAAAGGTTTCTCTCCTTTGCCACAAAATGAAGGGCCTTCATTCAAGATTCATTTGCATTATTGATTTTGGTATGCAGTTTAAAAGTTTTACAGAACAAAAAAATTATGAACTGTAATATTTCTTTCAAAATGTTCAAGTATATTTTCATTTTTTTTCTTCATTTTTGCATAATTCTTCAGAGGAGTCAGGTATTTGCAGTCAGTGTAGTGCGTCGCTCACATCTCTGCTCATTGTCCTGAAACAACACAATTACTTTTTTATAACTACCACAAAACGTATTATGCTTATTATACTTAATTTTGTATGAACAGCTTGACTGATAATGTATTATCATACCAATTCAATACAGCACGCAGTTTTCAGGATGGGGCAGCAGCAGCAGTAGTAGCCATGCTGCCGACTTTCTGCGTGGCATCTTTCTTTGCCTGGTGGGCTTGTAACACGGCAACGGCTTCTTCCACCTGTACATACATAACATCAAACATAAACAATGACACAGTGTGTTCTATGGATAACTGACATTTCAGTATGACAATATGGCAGAGAGAGAGAAGTAGCGAAGTACCTTTGAGCGTAGAGATTCATGAGACTCCAGCATATGCAGCAGTTCAGAGTTGTCAATCTCCAGCAGCATGCCAGTGATCTTTCCTGCCAGGTTGGCATGCATGGACTGAATCAGTGGGAAAAGACGCTCACCTATTTGGAAATAAATTGAGAATAAATCAACGTAATAAAAACTTAAAAGCATTACAGTTCATTCATTATGATACAGGATTCATACCTAGCATCTGTTTCTGCTCCTGAGGGGGTGCAGCAGCCAGCATGGATGCCGTGAGAGGCTCCTGACCCTGAACGTGCACAGCTGGCTGAGCCTAGAAAGGACAAATAAAGAAAATAGAAAGGATATGTAGGTTTGGGGGCTTTATATGACAGCAACACAAGATGACGGGACTGGTCTTTTTCCCATACCTGCTGCAAGGCAATAGGTTGCACCACCTGGGGGTTGGGATTACGGACACCAGTGGCATATTTGTAAGGAGGCATGGCACGGGGGCCGGAGACTCCCATTGAGGGACGAGGAGCCATGGCCTGGCCAGAGGCTAGCAGAGAGGAGACAAAATGGAGCAGAAATCAGTGTCTTGACAACCTCTTCTGTTTATGTAAGATCAATAAAATGCTTAAGCCAGAGCCAATGTGCTGAAGGTGATCATTTTGGTTAATTGTCATTAGTGAACACACCTCGTGGGCCCTGTGTGCCGCCACCAGGACTCATGTGTCTCAGGTTGGCGCGTGGTCCTGGCTGACGCAGCGAGCTGGGTATCCCTTGGAAACCACCTGGGAGTGTTAGAAGCAGAGACTAAAACGATGGGATGCAATACAAAACTTCACTGAAAATGTATATATTTAAAAAATGTCCATTTGCAGTTAACCATTTACATTAGGTAACTGAAAGTGTATTAAAGAGTGCATCTATCATATAGTGCCATATAATCACCTTGACCTCTGCCACCTTGTTGCTGCCATCGGGGGTTGGGTCGCATTTGGGCCAGCTGATTGGGTGCATAGTATGTAGTCCTATTCTGGGCCTGGTGTATACAAGTAAGTGACATTTATAGATGTATGGCATTACAGTCACACCCTCCTGAAACTGATGTAAATGCCTTTTTAATTGGTGGCATATTACTGAAATAAAATGGAAACAAAAGTTTGCCTGAAATGCAGTTCAAAAACTTCACTTGGAGTTGAATCATCATAGCTTTGACATTCTAAATTTGAATAAAGTATGTTTATTTTAGAGCTTTTCCAAAACCTAAGAAGCTAAGCTTCAAAGAGCTGAGAGGAACTGTAGAGTCAGCTGATAATTATCGGTGGCTTTGTACTAGGAGCGACCCCCTTTCACATTACACACAGTCATCCATTTTTAATATTAAATATCATAGCCACTTTAATACATACTATTGTCTCAGACTTTGATTCTCTCACCTGTGGCACAGCTGGCATGAAGTAGCCACTGGTGGGCTGGAACTGATTAATGATGGCGTTAGCCGGCATGGCCCTCATGCCAGCAATACGTTGCATGTACTGGTTGGTGAGGTGGGCTTTGCGCTCCTCTTTGCGCTGAGCGAGAGCCACATAAAGGGGTTTGGAGCCAACGATGCGTCCATTCATCTCAGTCACGGCCTTGGTGGCTTCTTCGGGGGAGGAGAAGCAGACAAAGCCGAAGCCCTTGGAGCGACCCTCCTCTAGCATCACCTAATAAAGAGACAGATTGTGTTTGGATAACTTCAAATACACAATATTGTCAACACTGTTGCTATATTCATATTGCACAGATGCATTATCTGTTCTCTATTGGTGATACATTGCAACATCTGTTTGATTGTTCTCACCTTTGCACTTGTAATCGACCCGAACGGAGAGAACTCCTTACGCAGTTTCTCATCGTCTATGGTGTCATCCAGGTTTTTAATATAAAGATTAACACCCTGAAACCAAAAGAGAGAAAGTAATGATACATGTAACAGCTTATTTGACAGTCATGGGTTCAAATTTAAGATTGATTTGATTAAATTAAGGGCTTAGTCTCTACAGACCTGATAACGACTGATCCTCTCTTGTTTCAGCAGCTCAAACTTCCTCTTCAGCTCCGCCTGCCGTTCCATCTTCTTCTGGGCCCGGCCCACAAACACAGTCTTGCCGTTGAGTTCGGTGCCATTTACCTCTTCGACAGCCTTTGGACGGAATTATTATTATCAGAGAAGAATTACCAATACAGACTAATCACTTAGTACATTTTCATGAGGCCAAAGTACCTTGTTAGCGTCCTCATGTTTCTCGTAACTAACAAACCCAAAGCCTCTGGATTTGCCGGTGGGGTCTGTCATCACCTTCACGCTGAGTGTTTTACCTGCAGAGGTTAAAAAGGTCAGATAAGTGGCTGTCGGACCAAATCAAAGTTTGGATTTATACCCGTGAATATAGTCCCATTTTACCGTATCTGTCGAAAACCTCCTTCAGCTGCTCATCGTTCATATCATCCCCAAAGTTCTTGATGTAGACATTGGTAAACTCCTTGGCTTTAGCACCAAGTTCAGCCTCCCGTTCCTTGCGAGATTTGAAATGTCCCACAAACCTGAAGATAGAGGGAGGCCAGCGAAACACACTCTTGTAAAACAGTCCTGACAGAAGTGACAAAACAAACCACGATCCATCTCTTTTGACTTCTTTTTGCCGATCTAAAAACACTCTTGATCCGGTAGAGGACGCCCTGATCACGCAAGCACGATAAATAAGAGAGCACATTCTTTTACAAAAACCAAACAGTGACAACATCCACAAAACAAATTCATAGTTACATTTCATCAAGTGACTCATCATTCCCGGGGTAACCAATAAAAAAACATCCAACTGCTGTTAATAACACCAGGGGCAGGCAGATACGTTGGCATGCTAGACATCACAGTGACAACCATCCTAATTCTTGGTCCAAAACTTGATGAGGAGGTGGACGGAGAGGGATGGAGGAACAGAGTCTCACAGTACAAAGGAAAGCTGAGGACCAAATGATCTTATATACCTTGCTATGACGACCTCTCCCCTTCCGCCATCCAGTATTGCATTCCTGCATTCGATCCATCACTAAAACACACAAGCGTGGTCATACACACACACACATACAAACACTCCAAGACGGGTGACCAGCGGGTGGACAAATGAGGCAAAAGAATACGCGTCTGGTAGGAAAGACAAGAGTAAGTACGAGTTTTTAGTTTGTTATCTATCAGTTCAGAGGTTATCTTCATACTTGCGGTAGAGAGAGATGGGCTTATTAGTCAGATTATTCACATACAAGCTCACCAGTTGAAAAGCACACAAAAAGTCAGTTCACACAAGTCAACACAAGTCAGGTTGATACACACAGTATAACACCGTCTGATACATATAAGCTATTACCATATTCACCATAAACTCAGTAAGTACTGTGCTTTCAATATCATGATAACTAAGTACTATCAAAATAATTTTAAAGTTCAAGCTAAATTCTTTAACAGTCTTTTCAAAACACTACCAACAATGAATGCCACTTTGTCCCCAGTTCCTAAACGATCAGACACTCACACCTTGCGGTCATTCAGAAGCATGCCGTTCATCTTCTCGATGGCACGATCAGCAGCATCCTGGGTCTCAAAGTGGACAAAAGCGTAGCCCTTAGAGCCATTTTCATCACACACCACCTGGAGCAGAGGAAGACTTATGGGTAAATAAGCATATGGTAGAGAGGCATCACTACACATGCACGCAGTTTCTTCACTCAAAAACAGAAGTTTAAGATCTTGGGAAATACGCTTATTCGCACCCTTGCTGAGAGTTAGACGAAAAGCTCAATACCACTCTCAAATCTCTCGTCTAAATATGAAGCTGCAGCCAGTTAGCCTCGTTCTGTCCAAATTAACATGTTTACTCTTGTTTGTTTAATCCATACAAAAGCAAAGTGTTAAAGCATTACTTTGTGGTTTTACAATTCAGATGTCACTTCAATAAGCTATACATAACTGTTCATTAGTTTGCTTTAGACTGTAGATGTGTTTTGTTACCTTTGGACCAAGCCAGGCTAGCTGTCTCCAGTCTTTATTCTAAAGCAAACTAACCAGCTGCTGGCTGTAGCTTCATATTCCACTGTCGGACATAAGTGGTGTCATTCTTCTCATCTAACTTTCTGAAAGAAAGCGAATAAATGCATTTCCCAAAATGTGGCAGTATTGCTACAATGTGACTAGGGTTTAGTTGGAACTAGGAGAGATGAAGCATAATGTGTGAAATCTCCAAGCAGGAACAGTGTTTCCAAAAGTGGGAATATATACAGCATAAAAGAAACATCTTCCCATTTTAAAGTCCCTCAGTCATATTTATGACAATTGTACCTTGCAGGAGAGGATGTTGCCAAAGGCAGAGAAGGTATCGTACAGGGCTTTGTTGTCAATGGACTTGTCAAGGTTCTTGATGAACACGTTGCCCACTCCAGACTTCCTGAGGGAGGGGTCTCTTTGGGACCACATGATTCTGATTGGCTTCCCTTTTACCACGTCAAAGTTCATGGTGTCCAGGGCTCTCTCAGCTGGAAGGAGGAATTGCAGAGAGATCGAGGGAAAGGTCATTAATCTCAAACTATATCAGTCACTACTATGTATGCTACATATCCTTCCATCTATCATGGTCAATACAGGACTGTAGTGCTGTCACACAAGGAAGTTCTATTCTATTCCAGTAACTGTTGTTATAATGCAGCTATCCCTTTAAACCACAACCACAGCATAACATCCAAGAGAAATAACATGAAGTTACAGTAAAGTGTATTAGTCGTTTTGCCCTCCTGTGCAGTTTGTGCTACAATGGAGAATTTCAGCCACCAGCCCATTAACAAGGCACATATAACATGGTTGAGATACTGCAGTAGACCATGTGGCTGATGAGCAGCTGGGACAAGTGTGAGGGGCAGCTGCAGTGGGCAAGCTGGGAGCACATTCCCCTTCTCTAACTCACCACATGCTGCTGGGCCATGTCCCACCTAGGCCAGTTGCAGAAGCAGTGCAGTAGGCCATCAGATAACAAAAACTGGGCTGAAATTGTGGTGTTAAGATGTTATAGCTTTAATTTGCTCAAATCATTATGCCAGTTTAATCATTAGGGTTGAATTTATACCATTTCTTTCTCTACGTCTATTGATTTAACTCTCATATAGGCCCTGATGTCCATGTTGGTGCACATACCAAAACATCCTTTTGTTCAGTCACTCTACAGTAACAGACACACACAGGCCAGGCTTCCCAGCGAAAAGTGTCTGGTAAACAAAACGGAGCTGCTTTGCGTCTGCTGGCATCAGCAGTTTAGCTCGCAATTGTACTTCACAGCCCGTGTGTTCAGAGAAGGTGTGTGACTGTTGTCAAACATGTGGTCTTCTGGAAGATTCAAAGTGGGAATTGATAGTTTTAAAAAGGCCAGAGTGGTCCATGTAATACATAATTATCTGTATCTGTAAGTGATGTTATTTAGAATGGTAGTGAAATAGTGTGGTGAAATGTTGACAGGGTTGATTTACTAGTTTACCAATTATGTCATGTTAAGAACTTAAAGTATTGCAGCCAGGCAAATTTTGGGCTGCTCAAAAAGATGTTCTATATTTAGAGAGGGGTCCTGGGAGGTATGTGCTGGCTTGGAGTGTGAGTAGAGCATTCTCTACCATTGATGGGGAAGAGAGACTCAAAAAGAAAGCTCAGATGAGCAACACTAGGTCTTGTGAGTGTTTACACATACAGACCAACCTTGACTATTGGCTTACTCCTCATGATATCAGATGCACTAACTAGTTATAATAACAAGCATAACAAGCAGCAAGCTATTGCCCCACAGGCACATGTTAGGACTCCATTTAAATACCCAACAGCTACCCCCCATTTCTACACTTCCAATAACAAATTGTGTTCTCGCTTGTGGGTCTTCTTACATTTACTCAAGTGAGCAATACCACCTTCCTGGAAGTGAGCCAGTTGTAACCTATCGTTACTCGAGCTTTTGGTAAGCGACTCCAGCACAGATAAATTGTGACAGGTGTTTAACGTTGATACAAGAAGCAAAGAAGTCCACACAATGTATTACCAGGCCTCCAAAGACAACCACAACACCTGCTATTATTGCTCAATGATTTGATACCAGTTTAAGTAGTTAATATATTACACAAACCAACTATTGATACGGATAATCCTCGACGAGTTAAAAAATAAATTAGGCTTAAATCTGAACCGAAACCAGATCAAGTATTTGATATTAATGCATGTACCAGACAATACACATAAAACATGTGTAGAAGGCAGTGCAGGGGTTATTGTTCAGCTGTGCTTGTCCCTTATCTTGCTTTCAGTGAACATACCAGCAGAAGGCAATGGGAACAGTTTCACTCTACAGCCCTTTAAATAGGAGCAGAAATGGGTCATTTGGGCAGAATAAGCGAGATCTGCTAAAATTAGTTTTTCCTAAATGATTGCTATAAAATTACTTAAGCACAGGTCGGACTGCACGTTTGTGAGGGCTTTAACTCTGGTAGTGATTTTGTAACAACAACAACTGGGGCATGCTTATATGGGTCAAAATGAGTGCTCCAACCAGTCTGAGGAACTGCTTGTCTTATATAGACTGCAAACAAGTCACTTTATTGCTCAGTTAAAGTCCAGTGTTTTGTATTGCATCGTGTTCTGATTTTGCATTTGGTTATGCAGACAGTTGTAGGACTGACATTGAAAACATAAGGTGACATTGTCAATATTTTAAGGATGCATGCTTTCTGTTGCATATTAAAGCTGCATGCAAGTAACATGATCAAACCGCACAGTGATCACTTCTGAAGTTTCTTTTCTTACCGTCAGCCGGTTGAGAGAAGTTCACATAAGCATATCCGAGGGACCGCCGGGTGATCATGTCTCGGCATACCCGAATAGAGAGCACAGGTCCGGCTGGGCTGAATTTCTCATACAGCATAGCCTCCGTGATATCGGGGTGCAGGTCGCCAACGTAGAGAGAAGCCATCGGATAACTCCCCGCCGTCGCTGTGTTCATATCTCGGACTTCGCAATAGAAATGAATGAAAGGCTATCCTTAAAAATAAAAATAAATTAAAAAAAAAGCCAGAAAAATGCTCCTATGAGCTGTATTCCGGGTCCGAATTGCGCTTCAGTTCTCCCCAACTAATAGCATAAGAGACAGCTGGCTCATGTTCAGCTTGAGAAAATGTCAAACCAAAAATTACGATATAAAAAAAAAAAAAAAAAAAAAGACCTCTTCTGAAGTATTTCTTCCTTTACAAGCCAACTTCGGGTAAAGCCGGCCTCTTGTTTCTGTATTTTTGTAAATTAGTTTTGCTTTTTTTTTTTAAACGTTTGTATTTCTTTAGGTATTACAGTAGCACTTGTTTTTAAGATTTTGTGGATTTTATATTTTTTATTTTATTTTTATTTTAAGTTTTAAGAACAGTGAGTTAGACACTCACGGTTGCTTTGTGGCCGGGCAAAGAGACTGCGTGAGGAAAAGCGTGGGCACTTTATAGAGAGTGGCAGAGTGCGGAGGAAATAGTGGCCAGGGTCATAACATGGGAAAGAAAAAAGGAATTTGTGCGCATGCGGTGTAAAAGAGAGAGAGCACAGTACTGTCCCAACTACAGAGCCCAGCTCCCCACAGCGACATCTGGGTGAGAATACAAAAGGCGTCACACAAGCCTATGAGCAGGGTTTTTAGGCCTGTGATTTACATTGCGGGTGTGTGGGGGGGGGGGAGGGCACTTTTGCCTCCTGCTTACCCCAAAATTTGGGTATGACATTAAAACAAACACTGGATATTTGTTCAAAATACATTTATTCAGTTATTCAGTTATAGAAGTTATGAAGATGCAATTATTCTGCTTTGTCCATCCTCCTGAGGATAAAAGATTGAGAAATTTACTCCTAGTCACATGCATAGGATATACATTACAAGATTAGTTAGCTCCCGTTTCCCTCGTTGTCTCATCACTTCTTCCTCATAACTCAGGGAGTGTGATCCATCCGTGCTTTTGGAAAACTGAAGTTTTGAGTGAATTATTGGTTGGGCATCATTTGCTTCTTCTTGGGGCATCACAGCTTCATCTGGCTGCCCATGTCTCATTTGGTTATAATCATTCTGGTTTAGGACATCTACATAAACCATCTCATCTGTCAGAGGGATGGCAACCACTTGTTGAGACTGTGTCAAACCCTCCAGATCTTCCGAAACGCTTTTTTCTTTGAGATTCCTCTGCAAAAGCTGCTTTTTCCATTTGTGAAGGAATTGCCCATCCATCAACCAGGGTAAGAAGATTCAGATCCCACATGTGGCCTTCACTTACTAGTTCATTTGCACGTTGACCTTCCATCTCGTTTAGGAGCGTATTCAGAAGAGGCTCCTTATCTGCCAGTAGTCGCAGCTCAGGAAGGTCATTTGCTACAGTGTCGCTTGCCTCCAACTTAAGTGTCAAATTGTCTTCAGACTCCGAACGTATATTCTTGCTGTATTCAGGATCTTGCAGCTGTCCAGGTAGCCAGAGGGTCAGTCTGGCACCTGGGTCCTGACTAACCACCACCACACCCTGAGGGGGTCTTGATGCAGAAGTTCCAGAAACAATTTTGTTCTCAGTGACTGCACCATGAGACCGCGTGGAGTCTGTAACAGGAGCGTTGGAGGTTTCTTGCGGTTCAGAAGGCTCAGGACTCAGGCTCTACGCGATTATCCACAATGACAAAGGGGCCAGTGCTGACGGTAGCCTTGGCATCTGAAATGATACATTTAGTGGGAGTTAGAGACCAGAAGTCCCATTTATTGTTGGACCTTTTCACAACACAAAGCACTGACCCTCAGGAAGGTGCCTGACTGACAGGCCTTTACACTTTGAGCTACAGCACCCACACACCTCTACATTTCCACTTAGGTCCTCCCATCTGAAAGAGAAAAATCTCATTAAGTAATGAAAAAGGTCACAAAATACAGTTTCATGCATGTACAAATACCTTGACTGGATCAGGTTATAGTTGCAGGATTTAGAGCCAAAGGTGACACCCTGGTCTGACATGAGGACACTACAGTGGATGTACAGCTTCAGAGGAGGTCATACAGTTGAACAGCAGAAACAAGTCAGAAAAAAATAAAATAAAACCCACCTCAGAAATGAGATAAAATGTGTTCAGAACTCAATTAACCACATCCACTCTGTCGAAGGCCACAAATTGTACGGCAGCATGAGAAGAATCCAACGGGGCTGTACATCTGGCAGAGCGTAACGGCATCATAGGTGATTAGAACAGCATAGGCAAACACTACAATCAATTCCTGACTGGCTACTTTACCCTTTGTTTATTATGAGTGCATGTTTGGGTCTAGTCTGAGGCTCATGAGATGCACAGACAAAACAGGACTGAATGAAAAGCTGCTGCTCTGGCTTGTTTTTGGCAGAAACCTGGAGGTTGACAACCTGGCCCCTTTTATAGATAATAGACTCTGCACTGCTGGTCCAGAATGCTGCAGGAACAGTAAACCATGTGTTACTACAAATTAAACAATCCAGCCTAATGGCATTTTTGACTCTTTATTACTCACGATTCATGGCTTCAATGTTAAAGATCTGGCCATTCTCAGGAAATGCCATTGAATAGGACTTGTAAAGACATGCAGTCTCCTTTAGTATGATTATTTGGGACCACTTAAATTATTCAATAACTCAAGCGAGGCACCTTTTTGGTAAGCAAAATATGTGCACTGAGTTTCCCACCAGGTGGGGGGAGGTTTTTTGAGATTCAAGTGGAGAGTTGGTGAACATTACCAAGCCATTCTGCATCTGTAAGAGTATCAGAAAATCCTTAAAAAGATGTGCAAATAAGTAGGCTAACTAGTAAAGAATTTGGTCAACTCACCACAGGTGTATTTCCACACTCATCCAAACTGTAAGTGAAGACAAATTGGTTTGGTAGCTCTTTATTGCTATAGCAGCCATTACCAAACTGTAGCTCCTCTCCAGTTAGCATGACATCATTGGATCTCTTATCAACCAGCAGAGTTATCTTAGATTCATTGCAAAACAACTCTTCTCTGGGAACCATCACAATGGGAGGTAATTCAGCAAGCATGTGAATGTCAGGGATCTGAGTTCCCCAAGAGCTGAAAATGGTGTCAAACGGAAATCAAAATGTCTTTCAAACGGAAAAGGCCTGATGTTGTTGAAAAACCTCAGAACATTTTGGAAGTTTGGGGCATCGTGCTTTTTATTACAGATTGAGCAGCAATAAAATGTCCAAGAAAAAGGCAAAGAAATATCTCCATTGTCCCCATTGCAAACACCAAAGTGGGCCAACCACTCTGACTACCCTCCTACCCCAGGTGTGTCATTAATAAGGTGCAGTGGCAGGAGGGACAGGTGCAGGCAATCCAGCTAACGAGGCTGCCAGGCCATTATGATGCATTCAGATGAGACACAGTGCAGCCAGTAATGCTTCTATACTATTTGTGTTTTGTATTGTGAGACAGCTAATTCACCTAAAGAAAAACTAAGTCATGGATGATTAAAAAAAAATTTGATATCCTTATACTGTGCCTAAAGATGCCCAAGTCAGCAATAACTTTGGCATGTTTTATGGTATTGTGCTGGTATTACAATCCCTCCAAATAAAAGTGTGCACATCATAAATTTCTTTTTTTAAATAATTGTATTTATGTGGGAACCAGGTCACATTTACATAATTAAAGGACATAAACCACTAAAGAATCAGGATGGCTAACTCCATGTAGCACAATGGTGGAAGAAGGTATTCAAATATTTTACTTAAAGTAAAAGTATAAATACCACAGTGTAAAATAGTATGTTACATCATATTAGTTGATTTATATTTTGTATTAAGATTATGAATCAGTAAGGTGACTATTAACTAAACCTGGGACTTTGCCTTCAAAATGTAGTCGAGTACAAGTCTTTCAAGTATGGGTACTCAATCTAGTTGCATGTGTTTATAACTTTTTTTCCTCTCTTTTCTCGTACAGTGAACGCGCATCGGGGCGGAGCTTCCGCACAGGTAGGCGGAAGATGAAGCCAGTTTGTCCGCAGGTGAGCGGCGGTAGAGGAACCCATACTAAGACAACGACCCACCAAAAGTGGAGTGTAAAAGCAGAATGACTTTAACACAACTTGTACACTAATATAATCAAAGGGGACATACCACCATGGTAAATTCAGGTAAGTTGACTGTTTATTTTAGTTTTACTAAAGTGACAGAATATATGGGCATGTTGCGTGTTAAAGTTTTTAGGCGTGGTCTGCGCAGTCGTTGACTGAGCTCAAAGGAGAAGAGACTTGCAAACCTAGCCTATATTTTTTCTGGTGTTTGGGTGACGTAACCCAAAGTGATATCTTAATGTTTGTGTTAATTTATATCAATGAAAACCTTTCCAACTAATTGGGTTGTTGAACCTGGTTTTTTAGGAGTTTACTAAATAAAAGTGAAACTTTTTGGGTAGCTGTATTTCATGATTCATTATTATAGGTTGTTGACAGGTCAGATATAGACCCATAGTATAGCCTAGTATGGGTCCCACACTGTACATCTTATCATTGAACCTAAACAAATTAAAGTATCAGACATCACTAAGCAGAATGAAAGAGTGTCCCTGTGTAAGTATCAAAAAATATTATATCATATATAAAGTGTGATAAGGTGTATACAGTCACTACATGAATATGTAAATACTATGAATATTATAGCATAAATATGTGTTAGGGTCTGTACATTACAACAACAATATGTGATTATGTGTAGGCTACTTGACTGGCAGCAAACATTAGATTAACAATATTATGACCAAAACACAATGATGCCAAAGGCTTATTGAGACAGGCCAGTAACAGAGATGTTTTTTTACCAACCCCTCAGGCAAGGTAAACGTGGTTTTGAACACCCCACCCAAAACATTGTCAGGAGGGGCTTACATGGGCCTTTATGGGTGGGTGTGCTTCAACTTTCCTCCGAAGAAGGAACTAAAATAGTGCGACACAATCCTCCTCAGATCCCGTCTCTGATTTGTCACCATAGCTGCAGCATTTTGCAGCATGCATTGGGTGAGATCTGCAGCCATCTCTGCAGGGGTTGGGGATAATTGTGGTTTTTACTAAAGCGTTGTCATGGTGTGCTAACCAGTGGCCCGCTTTCTTTTTGCTTCGCTGAACCCACAAGCTCTCACACAAGCTCTCAATGGAATACAGTTACAGCTCGCAACTCGTAGCTCATTTCAGATCACATTTAATAAACTTAAATAAAACTGTGTGTACTGTGTGTGTACAATGTTAGTTCCTGCACGGGTGCGCTGCGCACACAGTTGTTATTTGGATACTCTAATATGGGATTAGAGTCCTGTGCTTCAGTCTGACATAATGGACTGTTGTACACACAATGTAATTAACTAACTGTTAATCTATGTTGGCAGAGGTCACAATACTCAAAGCTAAGTTAAGATAATGAAGTCAAAATAACCTATGTCTGCTTCCTCTATAGGAATATGTTGTGCCAGCCTCAAGGACAACCATGCCCTGATGAAGATGGGGCTGGGGCTGGTGCTGGTGGGCCATGTCAACTTTCTTCTCGGAGCACTGGTGCACGGCGCTGTGCTCAGGCACGTCAACGTGCACTCTCAGGCCCGGAACATGGTGTACTCCATCTCTAATATCATTGCTATTGTGGCAGGCTTGGTGGTAAGCGGTGCAAGAACACAATATACACAATGAACTTAAAAAGCAAATATTATAACCAATATTTACCAGCAGGTGGTGGTTTTAAATAGGTTTAGCCTCACCAAACTGGAAATGTATTTACTAATTTGCTTGCCATATATAAACATAATTTTGTGATGCTAATCATTTAATAGCTTATATTTGAGTAGTAATATTGTATCATCTGTATCTTTGATGAATGATATGTCTTTTTTTTTTTGTTGCTGAAATTCTTGTGCCCCTTAGGGAATTATTAGTGGAATAACTGCCATTGTCCTGTCCAAAAACAAGAGAAACAGGATCCTGGTAAATACTGTTCCCCTCTCTTTTGCACAGCTTCTCCTTCCTTCATTCAGCACTCACATCTGTCATTTGCTGGCTCCTGTTAGAACTTGCCCTCTGTTGGAAGATGATATTTAAATAGGGAACATGCATTCATTCAAATATTTGATGTCGTTCCTCAGAACGTGGACTCGCTGTAATTTCTATTCCATGTTCCTACAGCACTTCTCTCTAACATCAACTTGACATTGTAAAGCATGTTATCTTACATCAGGAAACATGTCTTTCACATGCTAGGTTAAGGGTTGTGTTTTTACCTACTAACATAATCATGTTGTGTTCTCCTTGCAGCAGTGGGTCTTGTTGGTCATCAGCTTCCTGGCAGGTCTCATGGCGCTAGCCTCCACCACAGGCTTGTCAGTTTCTATGGTGAAAGCCATTATTAACAATGGACAGGGCCTGCTAACACACTGTTTGAATTCTGATCTTAATGTCAGCTCTTTCAGCATCACATACGAATGCCCCTTTGACCCCACCCGCATCTATGTAAGTTGAAATATTTATCCATCAGCAGTTTTTATAATGACTTGCATTGTTGCAGAAAAGAAAAATGTATTGATCAGAGGTATACGTGCTGTCGTCTTTTTTTATTTTTTTTTGTCAACCAGGGGACCATGTTCATTCTGTGGGTGCCGCTCATCGTAATGTCCGTGGTGGAAACGGTGTTCTCTTTCCGCTGCTTTGCTGCCTGTACTTCATTCCTCTACCTCTGTCCGTGCAGGAGGAGGCCGACCCAGACCAGGAGGGTAAGCTGCTGTTAGATCATGGACTCTGTTGACAGTGTTAGACCTAGACATAAATGTAAATGGGGCAGTGATGTATACCGTGAATTTCTAAAACCGTCAAAACAGAACTGAAATATCCATACAGCTAAAGGGACAAATACTGTATTGTGACCTTGATTCACTAAAGGTGTGTGTGTGTGTGTGTGTGTGTGTGTGTGTGTGTGTGTGTGTGTGTGTGTGTGTGTATTTTACAAGAGAAACCAGCACTTTCCTGCCTGACTCTGACATTATCATTCAGAATGACATACTGTTTGAGGTTGCATCAAATATCTTTAAAACAAACACCTAATTATTTACCTATTAAGTATCATTTTAATAAAAGGCTTAGTAGTAGCACAGCAGCAATACAAATAATTAAATCAAGTCAAAGTTTTAACAGTAAACTGACCTGGCTTCATTATATTCAGAAACATGCAACGTGACGTTGAATTTAATAGACAAATAGAAGCCAGTGGGCTAGACCTGCTGACAAGGCAAACATGGACAGAGCAGCATGGTAACTGTGTCCCTCATCTCATGTGCTGTCAGAGCATTATCACATGGTTGGCTTGAAGTAAACTAAAAATAAAACAGCCCACATCATAAACAGTGGTTCAGTTAAGGTACCATCATTGGATTCATCAACACAAGCTACTCACAAATGCATATAAAAATAAAAACGTACAAATGCAGTAATTGCTTGTTCCCAACCTTGCGATAACATTATTCAGTCTGAGAAACACTTTACATTGTCTTGACTGACATGTATGACCAGCCCAGCCATTCCTATACACGGAAAGAGTTGTGGTAATTTGTTTAACATGTTGTATAAAATATGAAAATTGGCTATTCAAATAGTGTCCAGTATAAGTGTTAATTGCAGTCCAGCACTGATAGAAAAGATCAGTCTGTATTTCAGAATTTTCATTTTGCTGACACTTTTATTTATGCAAGTAAGCTCCTCTTAAATGAAATTCATGTATTGTTTCAGGTGCGTATCCAGAGACCTGATGAAACTCCATCATTGCCTCCAGCACGAGACGCTGAGCCTGTAGAGCAGGATGAACTGCTGGGTGACACTGCAGTGGAGCAGAGTGCGTGGCTCTGAACCAGCTAAACCTAATGATAGGTTGCAAACCGCTTGGCTTAACTGGATAAAACACGTTACCTGGAAGTTGTATTAAGTGTGTCTGTTACATATTAAATATTTGAAGACGAGTCAGCGAAAGCAATCTCTCTGAAAAAATACTGCCTTTAGTTTTAAATAAACGGGTCTTGTTTGTGTGTACTGCGTATGGTCTTAAAATACAGAGCAGCTGTATCTTCACATTAAAATAATTTATGTAGTTTTGTCAATCATTTCATCAAATCAGAACAATGTTATTTTGAAAAACTTTACAGAACTAGAACTTTTTTTGGGCATTTTTTTATTGTTAAAAGTGTGGTCAATGCACACTGGGGGTCTGACAGATTTAAATGACACTTTGTCATGTTTTCAGAATACAAATATATACAACAAATTGATTCTGGTGTTTGTCTTGCTTCCCATTTTACAGAACACTACACTCTGGAATCAAAGCCTGACACCAGAAGTGACATTACAGGACTCAAAACATTTTCAATATGGACCTTTTTCACAGTAGACCTGTTGACTTGTCATAGTAGCAAAAGCACAGCTGAAATTGATAACCTTAACAATGGCTCAATTCCATCAAGTGTCCCAGTAAGCTGTTTCAGTTAGTCAGCATGCACAATACCAGGGCCTCTCCTAAGTGGGATGCAGCCATCATTAATGGTTTTGAATACACCTGTGCTTTTCCTACTATGACATGTCAACATGGCTGCCATGAAAAAAGGTCTATTGTGTGGCAGGAGTCCCAGAAATTTTAAGATGTCAATGTGTAAAGGACACATACTAAATTACAACCTACAATACAGGACTGTAATTTACTAATACTGTGCCATATAAAAAGGTATTCAGGTATACACATCCCTCTTAACCACGCTTGGGGACCTTTAGCAGGCAAGACCAGTGACAATGTATTACAGAAAAGGATCTATTGTATAAACATGCTTCAACTACATATTTAAAGACATGACTAAAGTGGGATTGAAAGACAAAACAGTAGCCAAAATATCTATGATTTAAATAAATTAAATCCGTCAGATATATAAAAGCATACATGTACTAAATCATTTTTACAGAGTTGCGTCACAAGGGAAAAGCAAGTCACAGAATAAAAAGATTAATAAAAATGAAAAAGCATTCAAAAAAACAAAACACTCAGTCTGACCTCAGTCCATAAACAGGTAAGGTTGAAAAGGTGTCCTAGAAAATATTTAGATCCCCCGCCCCCATTTTGAGGGAGTGGGGTCTCATACAAGGGTATAGTTCTTCACTGATTTCCACAGCAGCAGCCTGGAAAGATGATGTATCCAAAAAAAGGAAGAAAAAAAAAAAAAATCTTGCTTTAAGATGCGTTCTGATCAGTTGCAATGTCATCATTGGCTGCTGAGGACTTCAAGGTGTCTTGGACTCCTCTTTTGGCCTAAAGGACCCAGAAAAAAGAAATGATTAACACTCCCAATAAGCCCCTTCTTGAAAAACATAGTAAATAAGTGTGTGCAGTGTTTTCTCACTTTGATGTGTCCATTTTCTCCTCCTCTGGCACCTTCTCTTCTTCTTTTGCTTCTGTGAAAGAAAAACAAACAAACATTCATAGTGATCATAACACATCCTCTATTATATAGGGGGATCTGACTTAAAATGTTAACTCATGGGATGTGCTCTTCTCTCTTTATAGAACAAAATGACATGAGTAGGGTGAGATGAAAATGTAAAAATAAAATGGATAGATACCTTTTGTTTCTTCCTCACCTTTCTTCTCCTTTTCTTCCACCTCTTTCTCTCCTTCAGTTTTGACTCGCTTGGCTTTCTTGAAGCTGGCTGCGTTTCTGCGGCCTCCCTCGCCTTCATCTTCAGAGTCAGAGAACTCCTCCTCACACGCTATCCTCTTGTCATGGGCACGGACTGAACAGTAACAGAGGAAAGGGTTGAATTAAATTGAATTTTTTTAAAGGGTTAGCTGAAAAATGCTGTAGATCTGGTGTGAACATGGAAGAAAAGTAGGACTATGTGAGAGGTTCCTACTGGAGATGCGTTTGTTGGGGTCATCCTCCTCCTCGTCGCCACTGTCCTCCTGTACAGCATCCTCAGGGATGGCCTGCATCTGGACTCCCGGGGCGTGGGGCAGCATACGCAAGTTCTCAAACAAGCGCTGCCTAGAGGACAGATTGCAGGTTGAACATACTGACCACTCAACAACGCGGAGACACAAACCTGTGCCTAGGATATGGCCAAGTTCTCAACGTTTTCACAATACAGGACACATTCAGAAAATAATTTTTGAATGGCTGTTTGATTAACTCACTTAATCTTCTCCAGGTAGTCATTGGTGTTCTGATTAGTCATGTTGGAGGGGCTGATGTGAAGCTTGAAGTCTGGTCCGAAGTACTCAAAGTAGTCGTTGTAAGGGAGCTCTGTCAAGTTGAGTTTACATTTTGTCATTGGTTATTGAACATGACGCTATTTTATTGGAAACTAATGCTACTTACATTTTTGTTGTTGTTTAATGATCAGAAGAATCTGGCAACTGACCGATCAATAATGTCATCAATATTTCATTAGCTCTAATACATTGTAAAGTGTTTTTGTTTACCACCACAGAGATATCGGCAATATTTTATTGTAGCATACATACACATATATACATATACACATATACACACACACACACACCGTTAGGGATGGATGTATCAAGGGCTACAGCAGTCTCATATGTCCAGCAGCGTGCCACATTACGGATGGTGTAGCCTCCTCCACCCAGCATTAGCAGTGGCAGGTTGAAACTCTTCATGTACTCCACACACTTGGCATGGCCTGAGAACACCGCACGGGGAAAAGAAGTAATTGGGGATTTGGTTTCTCAAGTTTATTCAACACCGCTGCAGACCACGTTGCTTACAGTGTCATCAGTAAAAAAAAAAAAAAAAAAAAAGTTGTTTCGTTAATTTACCTTTAATGGTGAGGTTGAAGCAACCAAGCCTGTCTCCTGACAGTGAATCAGCACCACACTGCAGAACCACTGCGCTGGGTTGGTACATCTCCATCACCTTGGCCATGATCTACGCAAACGACAACATACACTCTCTCAAATTCTTCTGTCCATCAAGGGAGACCTCAACCAAAACATCACAGTCAACACGTCTTTGTTTACTCACAGGTTTGAATATGGCTTCATATGACTCATCGTCAATCCCATCCCTCAGCGGGTAATTCACAGCATAATATTTACCCTTACCAGCACCGATGTCCTGCAGAGAAGAAGACAAATGTCAATGTATGACTATGACAATATGGCTTTTATCCGTCAAATCATTTTAAGGCTTACCCTCAGGTCGCCTGTGCCAGGGAAGTACTCTCCATACTTGTGGAAGGACACTGTCATGACACGGTCTGTGGTGTAGAAGGCCTCTTCAACACCATCTCCATGATGGATGTCAATATCTATGTACAGAACTCTCTGGTGGTATCTGAAAAGAGGGAAAAGATAATTTAAGTTCTAAAACATTTGATCTAGCCTATGAGAAAAACCATTGTGTGGTCTATTCTAAAATTATGTTTATCATTTTTTTCTAAAAACGCATGTGCCTGATTAGGAGAACAACTGAACTCATCCTCAGTTCTCCAAACAAAAACTAGATCAACCAAGCAGAGTATCATCCACTTGTGCAAACCAACCTGTACTCGAGGGCTGCTATGATAGGGCTTTTGTACTCACTTCAGTAACTCCAGGATAGCCAGTACGATGTCGTTGACATAGCAAAAGCCAGAAGCCTCAGACTTCTTGGCGTGATGCAGGCCTCCAGCCCAGTTGATAGCAATGTCCGTCTGCTGTTTGTTCAACTTCACCGCACCGGCTGGAGCACAGAGAAGAATTAACAGCCTGCTTATACTAAACTTAACATATTACTGTGGGCAACGATGGCCAATACTGTCCAACACAGCAAGTCTGTCTGAGCAGTATTTAGGGAGAAACAACTTACCAACAGAGCCCCCTCCTGAGAGCTGGCAGAACTCAAATAAACCATCAAACACTGGACAGTCCTCTCCCACATTAACTGCAAAGCAGCAGCAGAGAAATAAACATTATTGCTAATGTCAAAACTTGAGCATTAAGTTTAATGAACACAAAAACAACATTACATTCACGCAAACTGCATCTCTGACCAAACTTACATCTCTGCATTTGTTTGCTGTACTCTGACATGTTGTCTGGTCGAATTGAACGCAGGAATTTGATATAATCATCACTGTGATACTTGGTCATCTCTTCTCCACTGGCTTTGTGTGGACGCTGAAACACAGGACAAATTAGTTTCTGAGACACTTGAGTGAGGTCCAGTATTGTGACTAAAAAGCACTGTTACTGTAATTTAACATACATATATCTCCATTTTTCTGTAGAGTCCATAGTTGAGCAACAGGTTGTGAGTCATGCGGATTCGGTGGGGCTTCATTGGGTGCCCCTGACCATAGTAGTAATTTCCAACATCACCTGAAATATAAAAGAAATAAAAACACACCACGGTGGGTTACTTGTTAATTTCTCACATACAAAAGTTGAACAAATCTAAACAAAGTTAACAGCAAACACTAACATGATAGCTTCCTGTTCCTAACAGGTTAATGCACTGAAAACGTTGTGAAGGAATTCAACATCATGCCCGTCGGTTGGGATCCCACAACCGAACTCCAACATACTCGCGTCAAGTACCCAGGTCCACTTACAGGGTGCCACAAAGTTACACACAGCGAATAATATTGTTTTACGCCGAACTACCTGGCATTTGAAGGCAGCAAGATGAGCCATTTTAACGTTAGCTTGGTGTTGACGTTAATTGTGGAGACAATGAAGTACTCATATCCCCATTGTTAGCTCTTTAGCTAGTAACGTAAACTAATCTAGTTTAAGTACTAGCTAATATCCGGTAGATAAACGTTTAAAGATGCATTTCAGGGAAAACTAGTGCATTTAGCTAGGAAAACCGAGCAAACATTATAAGGGCATTCATACTCAGTGTGGACATAGCAACACTTTGTTAGACTGAGATGATGAGAGCCGCCTGCGACTCAAGCTAACGTTAGCTAGGTTAGCTAACGTTAACGTGCCAGGTTAGCAAGCGGTGGAATAAACACCAACCTTTGTTGCAAAGTGGCGGATTTCATTCATCCGCCCGTCCGCCTTCTAAAGTAAAGGCACACGAGTACTCACCATCATAGTAGTAGCAAACTTTTTTCTTTGTTCCTTGGGAAGTAAGCGCCATTTTAGTGCTTTTTTGGCTGGCTTTTAGCGCACACCACAGGAGACAACAGCGACAAGAGGCGGATAGTTTGTATCGCGTCTAATCAATGGGATGTAATATTAGCTGCTTTCAACAGGAGGCGACAGAGACACAGTCCGTCCCCCTTTGTGACGTTGTGTGTTGTAGTTGTTTTACACTATGCAAATTAATTACATTCACAATTTAACAGTTGTAGCCTACCAGAGACTACCTGATCAGCAGTGGCGGAACAAGTATAAATCCGTTAATTAAAAGTATCAATGCCACAATAGAAAAACTCCATTACAAATAGGCTACAGAAATTAAATTGTAAAGTAGTAAAAAAAAATTTAAGAAATGGTTCCCGTAATAATAAATTAGGCTATTATATAGCCTAGAATATTTTCAGATCATCATAACTGATGCATTAATGAGAGGACTATGTAGCATTTTTATAATACAGCTGGTCAAGGAGGAGCTATTTGTTGTAGCTGTTTGCTTGGTTGTTTAATTTTAGGCAACGCATCCTACCTAATAAGTTCATGCATGTCTCTAAAAAAATATAAGGTAGAATGGAAAAGTAAAATGTAAGTACTAATGAACAGCACATACAAAATTGTAAATAAGTACAGTCCTGGAGTCACTGTACCAAGTTTTACATTTTACCACTGCTGTCTGCTCAATATGATTGAAAAACTATGTGCACAATCACAAATACATATTTTAAGTGGCTGTCATACATGCACTAATAAAACATTTGAGCATTTTTGTATGGTATTGAAGATATTTGGCTAATGATGATTCATTTAGATTGTGATGGAATCTGCTTTATTCAATATAACAACAAAGAAAATAGGCTATGTAAAGCTTTTTACTGTAAGTGAAACAATATAAAACATTTATTAAACTGCTGAGGTAAAACACAGCTAAAGCCCTTTGACAGTATTTACATCTTAATAATGAGCACCAGGAGAGCAGCTACTTATTCAGCTAGCAGACAGTGCCCAGTCTTTAAAGCAGCATGGTGATCAGTCACTCTCCTTTCTGTTGTTGGCTCTGCAGTGGTCCAGCTGTTGCAAGAGTTTCTTGGTTTACAGTTCCACATGTGATTGTATCATATCTAAGAGGCAACTTCAGAATAATTTTGAAGCAACAAAGTACTCTTATTTGATAAAACTTCAAATTCTACCCTATCAATATCAAGGCGTGTACTCTTCAAAAACAAACAAAATAAAATCCAGCATCCATCTGCACAGGCTGTGCCTTTAGTTTGAGTATATTCATTGTAAGTCTGTATGTTGTTCAGCCCCATCAGGGCTATTCCTGGTACTGCCTCTCTGTGGCAGTGAAGAAATCCTCCAGAACGCTCGTCAGGTACTCGAAGGTGGGCCTGTCCTCCGGGTTTTCCCTCCAACACAGACACATGACGTTATACAGCCCATCTGGACAGTTTTCTGGCTTCGGCATTCTGTAGCCCTTCTCCAGGTTCTGGATTACCTCTGGGTTGGACATACCTGAACAAAAGGTAAAATGTGGGAGAGTAGGCAATGGATGTGATGTTTTCAGCAATTATAATCTAGATTTGTAATTGGATGATTTTATAAAATGATATTGTGATGGACAAGTACGAGTGCAGTGAGTAAGTATTTACCAGGGTAAGGTATGCGTCCATATGTCACTATTTCTGTCAAGAGGATCCCAAAAGACCAAACATCGGATTTTATGGAAAATGTGCCATAGTTAATAGCCTCTGGGGCTGTCCATTTGATGGGGAACTTTGCACCTATGAACACAGGAGGAAACTTTATTTTTCAAAACAATCACAAACACTTTTTTTGTAATTACAATTAAAGTGATTACTTCCCATACCAAATGCACATAAACAAAAGCCTTATTATAAATATATGAATATAATTCTATAAGACACATTATTTAGCCTGAAAAAAGGGTCCCATAGGTTCAAAAGAACATATGATATAAGTAATGTGTTTGAGGTCTTGTTACCCTCTCTTGCTGTGTATTCGTTGTCTTCAATCAGCCTTGCCAGTCCAAAGTCAGCAATCTTACAGATGAGTTCATTAGACACCAGAATGTTGGCTGCTCTCAGGTCTCGATGGATGTAATTTTTCTCCTCAATGAAAGCCATGCCATCAGTCACCTGCAGGAGGCAGCACATCATCAGACAAGCCCTATGACTGCGTAGAAGCATAAAATGCACGATTGTAAGGGGCCTGTATGTTTTAATATTGTGTAATATTTGTGTGTGTTTGACAGATGAACTGGGTTGGTGGGTTGGTGAACTTCCAAACCAGGGAGTTTACCACTTCCCCAGGTCAGTTTCGTTTACCCTTTACCTCTCTACTCCACCCAGGTACACAGTTGTGTCTCCTCTACTTCCTGATACTAAAAGCTACAGTCCTGCCTTTACCACTGAAGATTATCAGACACTGATTATTCCAGTGACTGTGTTTCAGATTCAATACTACATGAGTCATTTCTACATAGTCAGACTTCAGAGGAAAATTCGCATTACACCTAATGCATGAGGCAAATGTGTGTGTGTGTGTGTGTGTGTGTGTGTGTGTGTGTGTGTGTGTGTGTGTGTGTGTGTGTGTGTGTGTGTGTGTGTGTGTGTGTGTGTATCTAACTATTTATGTTTTGCTAGGTCAGTGGTGTACATTTCAAACATAAGAATCTATCACCTAGGTGCAATTGGCTCTGGGGGTCTTGTCAGAAACATGACATGTAGGTATGTCTATTTCATAAACTTCTACCGTCGTCATGGCCTCCCACTCAGGCAACTTAACGCCTCTTAACTCTCCATTTGATTGTGGTATGATTCAGTCTGAAACTTTATTTGCATTTGCATTCATTAAATTATCTAAGGTATCCGCTTTACTCCTATAGCTGACATTCATTTGATTAAAATCTCAAACTCCTCAGAATACATATTCACACATTTTAGGCAGGCACAAGGATGTGGACAGAGTGTCCAATACTGCGGCAAGAGCAAGGTCATTAATCACCTGAATTTTTATGATGATGGTTAGACTAGAGTTACTTGCGTTGGCGCTTTTACTGCAAATGCTACCAGTGCATGACAACTGGCTTAAAAGCATCTTTCTGTAAAATATGTTCACCACAGGGCTCTGTATAAACTCTACCTCTAAGCTCTAAGGCGTCGGAGTAATTGCTTACTCCGGATGAAGAATCTCTTGTCTTGTTAGACTTTGAAATTTCAGTCTGTCTTCCTGTGGTTGTGTTTTCCATTCCCACACCCACAATACATTTAAGTCAAAGTTCCTTTACTGACATGCAAAATTTCAAGAAATAGATGTGGGCATGATTATAGTTCAACATTTTGGGAAATCGTATTATACACTTTGGTTCAGAGACTTGCCAGTAATAAGTTAGCTTAGCATAAAGAAGGGGAAAAAAGGAAAACTGCTAGCCTGGCCAAGCACTTCTAGAGTTAACTAATTAACGCGTTATATCTCGTTTGTTGAATTGTTTGTTTTAAACTTGTTCGAGTCTCGGTTGGTTTCCTGGCAATCTCACAGTGACTATAAGACCCCCAGGAAGTCACTGCTTGCAACCAGGAAATAGTCTGGTTTTATACTAGTTAGACCACAACTTTTCATTTTTACACGTTGCTACAAATTAAACAATCAAATATAATGTATGTTATATGTATGTTATTAGTGATCATCAGCTGTTTCCCCCTGTTTCCAGTCTTTGTGCTAAGCTAAGCTAACTGTCTCCTGGCTGCAGCTTAATATTTCACAGACAAATATGAGAGTGGTATCAATGTTCCAATGTAACTCTCGGCACGAAAGAGAATAGACGTATTTCCTAAAATGTTGAACAATCCCTTTAACTTCCAGTCCGTGTCAAACCCCATGTTCCAACAGTGGTTGTATCTATTGCAGAGCTGTGGCAGAGCATCTTACCGTATGTTGATTAAAGAGATTTTACACTTTCAGAGAAATTAAGCGGAAAATCTGCATCATACATTTAGTTTCAGATTGGATTTAGATTTCAGATTTTTACATTTCAGCTGAGTGGGCACTGTGGTGAGTAGACTTTTCTCGTCACCTATTTTTGATAGTAACAGAGTTTTATTTATCATTGTCAAGACCGATGTTTGTAACAATACACATGCACCTCTGCACACATACCCAGCTCTGTCGTTATTACAAGATTAGTGTTGAGTGTAAGCCTCATTACAACAGTGGCCAGTTTCAGGTTTATGAGGATCATGCTGAGAGAACAGGAGGTAAAAGAATAAATGAAAGAGAATCTGGTAAAATGGAGTATGGAGATAAGCGCAGACACATATTGAGAGTAAAAATAGAGATGTCTTGCCTGAGACGCCATGTCTATCAGAGTGTTCGTGGGCAAACTGCTTCCCTCTGTCGTTTTCAGGTACTCCACTAGGCTACCTGTAAAAATGACATTCAAGGTATATCTCCTTTCAGGACAGCTTTTTGCTGAACAATATGAATTTATCTCGCAAAAACACCAGCGACCTATTTCTGCAGATAATAAACTAAGTTCCAACCAGCAGTACATCCTGAATAATACAGATGTATACTCTAGTTTATTGTATTTTAGTTGAAGGTGCAGAAGATTAATTGCAAAACAAAAGTTAAGTCATGCTTTGTCCAGAAGACTGATACTATTTTCTTGGTCAAAAACACAATGTTTCCCCGCAGACATAAATAGACAGTTGGACCAGAATAGCAGTTCAGATCAGGGAACATAACACTGTGAGGAAGTACACGGAGCATCAGTCAACTTGATCCATAGTTTCTGACAGAAGACTTTGTGTTGAGTTTGATTAGCACAGAACAATACCTCTGCACACCAGCCAACCACATCAAACCAAAGGAAATACTTTAAGAGGAATGACTGTGCCAGGAAAGAGGAGGCCTTTGCTCCTCTGCTTAAGTCCGGAAGACTTTTGAAGTCTGAAAGCCAGAGGAACGCTCTTTGTCAAGGTCACAAAGGGAAGCTGGGATGACACATCTGTTATTTTCCATCTTTGTTGTCTTCAATAATACATTTTAAAAAAAAGGGACAAACTGAAAAGACGGTTACTCCGAGCCATCCTTTTTCTTGACAACAGAGGCGCCAATTGTGTCCTGTCCACACGTGGATCCCAGACAAAGAGGCATCCTCATGTAGAGCCACTGCTGGTGGTTTACAGGCCACTCAAACAAGACCATACAAAGACACTCCATTCAATTCATCTGTAAGGCTGTTGCTGTGTTTGTGACAGCATCTCTCTATGCCTTTTGTTATTGTTCCTCCAAGTGTAAAAGAATGCCAAAGACTTTTGAGGTAAAAGTGAAACAGATACTGGATCTGTTCCATATGACTGCTGCATTTGGGCATAATAAACTATTACAGGGCATTGAGCTGGTAATATGATTATTTTTTACTTTATTACTTGTTTGTGATTCACAGTCATTTCACACATATTTTGTTTTGTAAGAAGGGAGGAAAAGATCCAGTGCAAGATGCTGAACAAACTGCCAATACAGACTCTGGAAAGTAGCCAAGTATCATCAAGGGGTCTCGGTGAACAATAACCTGATGAATCACCCTCTCCTATTTTAATACCCCAGCGATCTCAGACGGGCCAGGAGAGACTTCCACTCGGTGAGTAAACACTAGTAACCTGTCTGGAGAGGCCCTGGCAAAGAAGTGAAAGTTCATGTTTGCTTTGAAACATTTTAACACAGAGCGGCGAATACAGGAGCGTCGCGAGGAGAAGCTGAAAATAGCCTATCAGAAGGCAGGCCACTTCAGCAGAGCAGCATGCTTTGGGAGGCAAGGCTCATGACTTAGCTCCCTTATTTAGGTTTGCTTTCACAGCTGCATTCATGTCCAATCACGGGTGATGATTACACGGTATTGTTCCAGTAATGTGCGTATCATATCTTTTATCAAACACCAAAAAATACAAAGGCAGCTGTGTTTGTGTGATCAAAAGGTGCTCAGCTAATTCAAAAGAGTCACTGGAGTCTGAAAACACTATGACTCATGAAAAGGGTGAAACACAGCCGGCAGCCCAGGCTTTTGTTCAAGCATGCACCCTTGCACTCATAGTCCGATACCAGATCAACATGTTTGATCCTGAATGTCTACGATCTGCCACTGCCTATAAAACACTTACTTTGAATTTTCTCCAGGCGCAGACCTTACCCTGATGACGCCGCCTTTGGTGTTCCGGGCAACGGGGCAGGAGATTAAGAAAATTATAGTTTCAGACAGGCTTAGACAAAGTCCAGGTGAATAAACTGAACTGAAAGGAGCTGGTATGATTAAAGAAGGATTTCTTTCATTTCATGGAAATACCCTGGGAGCATAGTTTTCCTTTTCTTTTGGTTCTTTCTGTGATATCTGAAATCTTGATGGTTGGTGTTATTAGTAAAATGCCTCAGGCTGTGACACACAGAGTATTTCTACCCACCATTTTCCATGTACTCTGTGACAATATAGATTGGCTCCTGGGTAACAACAGCGAAGAGGCGGACGAGGCGTGGATGTTGCAAGTTCTTCATCATGTTGGCTTCTGCCAGGAAGGCTTCCACTGACATCGTTCCCATCTTCAGGTTCTTAATTGCCACCGTTCTTTCATTATTGTAGACACCTGACAAAACACATTTAGACATCAGTGGGTTTCTGAAAGGCATTGATTTAATCAAGAGGAAGAGTCTAGAGTCTACAGCTCTGTGAGGCTGTACTTAGGTTACAATGTTAATATTTTGATGTTAAAATGTTACAATGTTGTTACAATGCTAACATGCTGATGTTAACCAGGTATAATGTCAACCCTGTCGCCTAAAAATTACGTTCCCTTACAACGAAACTGAATTGTTCTTCCGAGGGAAACGTGTTTTCCAGTAAAAGACAAATGTCATCCCGAACAAAATGCGTTTCTCTCATAACGGAATTGAGAATGCCCATATGTGTATGAGAACATCATTTTTAGGGGACATTATCACTATTTTAGTTTAGAGTGTTAGCATATTGACATTTGCTAAGTAGGAGTAAACACAAAGTATAGCAGAGGCTGATGGGAATGGCATTAGTTTTGCAGGTATTTGGTCATAAACCAAAGAATTGAACTGATTGGAATTTTGACCTGATGATGGAACTAGAAGAAAAGTCAGCGAAAGCCCAAAGTCATTGGGATTCATCCTTTTGGGACCATTAATATTGGTACCAATTTAAACATAACATCTAGTAGTTGTTGAGCTATTTCGCTCAATACTAAAACTGTCAACCTCCTGTTGGTGCTAGAATAAAAGTCATGCTGCTGTGGCTAAAATATATGTTGTACACATGAACTACTACACTGCGAAAGTAAAAGTAAACCTTTCATCTCAGCCCAGGTCATTAATACAGTCGGTCATGAGTTGTGATCAAATATGTGCTAAGCTAACAGTTCCACATGACTCTCATGCAAACAGGATCTCATCCCAGATCTGGTACACTCACACATCAATCAAACCCGGAGCCAACTAGTTTCATCTTCAGTCATGTAACATGTTTAACATCTTAAACCATGCAGGAAGCGTAGCAATGGGAAAAGATTACATTCTCTATTTAAAGCATTCCTTCACCTCTTTGTTATCTACAGTGGAAATCTTCTCGCAATAAAGGATGGTTATTATCACATATTTTCATGTAAACTAACGAAAATAAACACTTCAAAGCAAGTGACAGTCACTCCCATTATTCAAGTATGTCCTTGAAGCAATGCTTGGATGAGGAAAGAGAAACAAATACAGTGCCCAGACTACATGCAAGAATATACTGTACATAGAAACTGGATGTGAAATGGTGACTAGTTCCATGGTTGGCAATGTTTATCTCTAGTACAGTGGTTTGTTTGGGGTGTTGAATTGTGCTGGCAAATTAGGATGGAAAATAAAGGGGAAATACCCGTTACGTTGAATAATAAGCAAAATAAGAAGCACAGATTATTTCATCTGATACCCTTCTAGTTTACTCCACAATGACAATAGACTCATTTCATTCATTCAAGTATTGGTAAGAGACCATTCCTTCAATCCTCTTTGGAAATTTTGATTTATGTTGTTTGAGTGATGTTACATAACAGGGATAATACCTCTCATCATTCTCCAGTTAACCAGCTCATACAAGCCTAAAATTAAGACTGTGTTGAGGAAACTGTTCTGCATACTCTGCAAGAAAAAAAAACCTGGCTAAAGGCTTTCTAGCAGCCCACAACTTGATTGAGCAACCGGGCTTTGTACATGTGATGTATCTGTGCAAAATGGTGCAAGCTCCTATTTACAAAATAGACACTTTTAATTTAAGAAATCAGTCCTATACCCATAACGTCTCCTCTTTCACTCACCCATCCAGACTTCTCCAAACTGTCCTGCTCCAAGCCTGCGCTGCAGCTTCAGGGACTCGCGCGGAATCTCCCACTCATCCTGCCACCAGGGCTTCTGCGGTGCCCTCGACTGGCATGGCTTCCCCAGCTTTGCGCACAACCCATCTGCATCACCTGGACGACAGATGGAAGAGAGACAGGTTTAGAATCATTCAGATAAAGACCTCACAGCAGTCTTTGTTAATCCCCTCAAGAGGCTGCACGCACGTGAGTGATGCTGGACGAGCTCCTTCAGCGAGTTAAAGGATATCTTGGCTGTGATGTAGAAGCCACCGCTGTCCATGTTGCGGATTCTGTAGTGCTTGACTCCTTCACCAGTGTTGTGGTCCAAGTCCCTGATTGAAAGGGCAAATGACCCTGGAACAAAGAGGAAGCATAATATATTGTGAGATGATGCAGAATTCACCTGAAATGTCTGAAAATCAAAAATGTAATTAGGTTTAAACGTCAGTTTGGGGGTCTTATGTGTAGCATTTGTATACAGCTTTACAGTACAAAAGAATATTTATTTATTACGCATCTAGTGGGGTTAGCAGTGTTTGTGCTGTATTTCCAACATAAATATGTTCATGTCTAAAAATAAGCAAATGTGGCCAACAGTGGAAGGCCATACTTCTGAGAAACTGCCTTGTGAAATAGAAACTTTGTTTATGTGTAGACTGCATAATGAGTCAAAGCCATGATGAAAAAAGATCACCTTGGGTTGTCTCACTCTCTCGAATCAAGAAGGAGCCCAGTGTATTCCCAGGAGCGAGCAGGAGCCTCATGGCTTCGTTTCTAGAAATGTTCTTGAAGAACCACCTGCAGCAAAAACACACACATGCTTCACACTTTGAGTTAACCACTTCCCTTCCCTTGGGGACACAGCATGCATGATATGAGATGGTATGACATGACGTTGAGAGCAGTTATGTTTCCTGTATGACGTACGGTTCAGTCTCCACTGTGGTCATTGCAACAAAGTTGTGCGGGATGTAGCCCTGCTGGCCTGTGGTGAGAGACTCCGCCAAATACCACTCTGGATCATCCCTGGATGTCAAAAGACACATCAATGAGTGAGTTAACATACCAGAGACTCCTCACAGCAGTCTAGACTTTCTGGAATGAATGTGTTTCAATGAACACCTCCCCACAGGCAAAAGGGATCTCTGTGATGTACAGTACATGACCACACTTAGCGGGCGGGTACTGAATGTCTTGTCTTACATATTAGCATAAGAGACAGATGGGAGATGCTCACTAAAATATTTAATCACATTGAATATTGCTTGTTAAACCTTTGACATTCATCAGAGGAGTAGTCCTCCCTAAAATCAAAATTAATTATCATATTTTCACCGAAATCTTTGTCCAGCCACCAACTAAATTAAAAAAACAAATATATGTTATTTATTCATTTAACTGTTCAATTACATATTTTATACTTTTTGTCTTCCTACATTATAGTCTGGTTTAGTTTTGCACAAAAAAACTGGAAAACGTTCAAATCTACCTTAGAAAAAAAACTAACTAAAAGATGTTATAATCTACCTTAGGGAAAACAAACATGTTATGTGTGTAATCATTACTCCTCTTCATGCAAATGTAACCCCCAGACATAAAATTTCCAGACATATTGCTGAGGAAATTATTGTCGTCAATGGTAGAGTTTGCTGGACCACCAAATAAAGCCAAATATATATATACGTATTTAGGGAGCATGACGAGTAGGGGGGTTAAAGGATGAAAGGAGGCAAGTGGTATATGTATATATATATATATATATATATATATATATATATATATATATATATACGTGTATGCAACAAAATGTTTTTGACAGGTTTGCGTTTATTCAATATTTGACAGTAGAGAGACAGGAAACATTGGGCGAGAGCAAGGGGGATTAACATGCAACAAGTCTGCAGTCGCAAAGCTTAATATGTGATATGTGCCTTAGATCACAATGCCACTGTGAAGACCCAGGTTTGAGTTTTGGAGCTTTAAATAATAATTAACATACAGTAGGTGGCAAGGATGCACATGGGTTATGTTGCTACATGTGGTGGTCCGACACTTACAACAAATTCAAATTTCAGGTCTTGTGGGTGTAAGTTGATAGTATACAAATGAATGTCTAGGGCTGGAATTTTGTTAGAAATCTTTTTTACAAAGCTTTACTATGTGCTAAACCAGCCGCTCTTACTTGTTGATGATCTTGAGTTTGTCTCCCTTCTCAAATCCCAGGTCACCATCATGGTTGGGTTCATAACTGTATATGGCCACCACAAGGTTGTCTGCAAGAGGAATATTGTCATTTTTAGTAAAATATAAAATGCATACTAAAATAATTTAAGGAGAAATTAATTATAAAAGTGAGAAATTGAAAGATGTGAACGATACATGGAGATGTAAAATAAACTTGTAATTTTCAATTTAATTGGGGATAAAGGAAAAAATAAATCTATTATTACCAATATAGTATTATTATAATTGTCTTATGTATTCAATTATACATTTAATAATACTTTAACACTTTGAAACTTGTAAATGTATCACACGTTTACTTATATTTTCTATTTGTACTACTACTGCCGTTCTGTTTTTCCACACTACTTTACTTTACCACCACTACTTGCACCTGTAGATAATGAAACACACACAGGAAAATTTTTCTTTTGTTGTATCTTATCACCTGGTAAAGGAGATGTAGGGGGCGAATGCTGTGATGGGTAATTGTATGGAATCAGCTGGTCTGTGTACTGGTGAGGGAAAAACAAGGTTAGACTTGCATCTTAAATTCAGCTTGCTGAAGAACGATAGAAGATCCATGCAGTAAAACAATGAACTATCACACATCACATTTGCAGTAAAAAGATATGCACATTTCTGGTTTATGACGCAGATGTCATCGGTTATTCTCCCAGACAAAATGTCTCGTGTATTGTGGCAAGCACAGGTGGTTTTCTCCTTTATTTCTAATCTAATGAGACATCTAGCTCATGTAGAGGAAACAAACAACACTGAGGTAATAATTACTCTCCAATGTTATCACACACAAAAGACAACTTCCCTCGCAGTTATGTAAGTTATAACCCTTTTCTTGGAAATGGTTACATAATCTACACAACATGAAAAGTATGGCGGGACTCCATAGATTATGATATGAGAAGGTGCGAACGTAACATGGGCTCCTGAACATAACATGGGCTCCCACGGTGGGAGCCCATGTTATGTTCACACCTTCTCACTTGTACTGCAGTCACAGTTATGCCCATGTCCACAAAGTGGCCATTCACATTCAACCACACTAGCAACCAAAAGCCATTCATGTCAAGCTCACTTACACACAGACTCATTCATACACTACAATGTACGATGTACTGACACAAGTACACGCCTGTACATACAAAATGTCCTTATACACTTACTGGATTGCATGACTGGGGAGGTATGGGGCAGTTGCAGTGTTCGCAGATTTCATCCAGGTTCTCAATCCACTCGCTGTCTGAATAGTCCGAACTACAGTTACATCCCATCTTTTCTGAAATTTAGAGGTTTGAGTTATTTTTTGAAGGTATAATGGGCATCAACGTATTCATAAAATACTCCGTTTTTTTCATAGCTAATGAAAGTATTTTAACAAAACAAAATGAAAAACTATGTGAAAAAATCCAAATGAAATAGCCTTTTTAAGATTTGTATGTGGAGGACACTAACAGAAGACACAAAACATTTTTGTTCGCAAAAACTGCTTCAATCGGATGTGACTGAGAGCCTCGTCTTAAAATGGAGGCTCAGTAATTAATCAGGCTGGAAATTAAGAACCTATCAGCTTTAAAAGCTGTTATTTAAGGCACTCTTTTGACATTGTTTAACCTGCACACAACAGTCAAATAAAATCCCATCCAGAACTGTGACAAACAGCTACATTGTTATCAACACCTTCAGCATTTTTATGTTGTAATTCTTCTTCAGACTTGAATAGTAGGCTCTGTAAAACTCTACAAATACTAATCTTATATAATCCAATGTGGCGTGTTCTGTATTGTGTTTTTACACTGGTGCACTGTACGAACTGGCTTTCTCAAGTTTACTTAGCTCCCATTGGGCCACTCATGGAACCGGGTCAGTGGGCTAATCTCAGCAGCCTTCTGACCCAAAGGCTCAGAGCCGTGAGAAGAATCTGGAAAGGATTGACCTGGCAATAACAACCCACCACTGTACAGAGACCCCGAGGAACGAATCACAGGAGGATCACCAGTTTTCTTGAATTATCAGCACTCCTACTCCTACTGGCCGGCACTCAGGGAGGCACACAAACAAAGTCAGCATTTTCCACTGAGGGGCTACCCTCTTTTTTATGATCTGCAGCTGAAAGCCTTTCCAAACAAATACTGATGATTGTTATTGTTTGCAAAGTATTATGGGTACGTAGATTATCGTGTGGCCTGTACATTTCTTTTGACAATAATGTCAGTGAAGCTTATTGGCTAATAAACTACACCTTTTCAAAAGGCAATTGAGAACACCATAAACAAAGAAACTACATTTACAAATTTAAAAAAAGACATTTTTATGTGGATTTTCTTGTTGTTGTACCTATTTTGTTCCAATTTCGACGTTTCACACCCAAATTTGTTTTTGTTCTTCACATCCAGTCATCATCACCTACATTATTGCTCGCATATAGTCAGATTTGTGTGACAGCTTTGTCTTTACAAACATTAAATGCCTGGAATTTATATTTGATTTTGGATTAATAAGATACAGATTCATATTTTATTACAATGAGAAAGCATCCTGTTATTCTTATGTGCTCCGGTGTTTTTTGTAATACAGATTTTTATCAACAGTGACGATGACACAACCAGTAGCTGAATATGTTTTGTTATTAGCCTAAATGTTAATATCATCCAACAACTAAATATGGATTTTAGCTAGTTTGCCATACCTTCTGGGTGTGGACATTTTTATTACTCTCTATATGTCAATTTTTTTTATAGATTACATAAAAGTCAAAAGACCAACTGTGAACAATCCCTCTGATCAATGTAATATATTTTATATAGTTATAAAGAACCGTGTATATATATGTATATGTCACAGTATTTTCTTTCTCTATATTCTAAACCTATGTAACACTGATAAACGACAAAGTTTGAAACTCACCTCTTGAAATATATGTCTCTTCAAGCGTCCAACAATATCAGATTTCACGTGCCGCCATAGGGATAGTCTTTGTTAAATTGTTATCTTTTTTTTAAAAGAGCTACTTAGCAATGAGTGAGTTTTTCACCCCTGGTGCCCGGGTGTGAAAATGAAATCAGCCGCTTCTCTTATTATAACTAACTCGATAGAAGTGCTGATGTGTGTCACACACTTTGGAGGAGTGGAGGAGAGCGACTCAGAGAGTTTCCTGTCGTTGAAAGGTTGAGGGTTGCTCTGCAGCCTTCTAACAGGTGCTTTACCATGCAGCTGTGTGTGAGCAGGGGGAACATTATAGGGGTCAGGACTGCTCCTTTCCCAAAGATGTTTCCAATACAGGTAAAAAAAAAAAAACGGAGGCTATGGTAGACTGTGAGACAGTGGTGAGGTTATATTTATATATTTTACTTGTGTGTGTAACATCTGTGCGTCAGTGAACTTTAAGGTGAGGTGGTGGTCCAGACTTTCTTACCCTGCAAGAGAGTATTTGATAAGATAGAGGATTCCAAACAGCAACAGTGTGATCTGAGCAGTATAAATATTAATATCAATCTATCATATTAACAGTAACACCGCACAAAATACCATTTTAGCCATTGAGGACAGTCATGTTTCCTGTGTAGTGGTTTCAAGCCTCAGTTTTAGTATCACAGTAACAAGGCTAACTTTGCCAATCACACATGTGGTTTGTGTTTGTTGTGTGTGTGGCCAGCGAGCCTTTTAAAAATAGAATTTTGCCTTAATTGACACAGACAAGTCAAATTTGAAAATAATAGACAAAATGTTGATGACCCTCTTACGAATCATTATTTTTTCTAAAAAAAATCTTTGTTGAATGGAGGCCACACCATGGTCATATTTAGAAAGGAGACATAAATGAACAAGTCTGTCAGAGTGCTCACACTTTTCTATACCTTCCAGACAACTCTGCTGTGGGCCGCATATCTTCTCTTGTGGTGAACGGCTGCTGCTACAGAACACACACCGCCAGGAAGTCAGTCCAAGCATTCACAGGAAGTGCACAGACACATGTGCTTAGAAGACTGCCACAGCATAGATTGAGTCTCACTTGATGAAACCACCTGAGCTCAGTCTTTTTTCCGTTAAAGCACATAACTAAGAGAGCGTCAATCTAGGAAGTTGGATGAACTACACAGTCTTTTAGTAAACTGGTTTCAAACATTTTATCCATTTCTGAATGCAGAATCTCATCATAAAAACACCTACAAGAGCCTCACCATTTTTGGAGATCAGCTTTTAGTAGGCCTTATGAGCCTTTAAGGGTATTCCTAGTTTCCCTTCGACCACAGTTGTTGCTACTTCTAAATGTGGTTGGAAATCACATTCTGTTACGCAATTGAGATACTATCAATATGCAGAAAGTTTTCCGACCCTCCTCCCTCCCCGCTTCACGATGCAGGTGCTGGCCTCTTTCATTTGAGCGGGTGCTGCTTTTGTTTTGCTTCTAATGCTTACTCATATACACTCATGTCTTTAACCAATTCAAATGTCTTGCATTTTTAAGTTTGTTTCAATAAATACACTCTAAAACCAGCTTCTGCTCATGTGATGGCAAGTGGTATGATATGGGGGGAAAGGTCAAGTGAAACTATGTGCAGGACAGAGCTGAGTGGCATGAGAAAGTCAAGTCTGCAGAGCTTTGTTGTAAAAGCATTCACTGAAGAATGAGGCCTCAAGGTACAATACCTCGACCTTTGCATTTTCCATATGATATTAATTTCCACTATTGGGGCCTAACATCACACGTGAGGTCATCCGTGTCCTGAAGTATGCCACATTAGGATCATGTCAACAGACAGTCCCAGTTGTGCTCTAATTTCACGCAGCGGCTGCACTCCGCCAAGGCATTTTGGTTTTTTGTTTGACTAATTACTGTATGTCCAACAATGTCTGTGGTTCTGCACATCCCTTTGGATACACCAGGTCATGAATGTCTAGTGGCAGGAAAGAAGAGACTATTGTGCAGGATGGCTTTAAGACCTAGGATGGATGACGGGGGATGGATCTGATGGAGTGTGTGGTAGATTGTGCATAGACACATGCACAGAACCCAAAGTTAGAACCATGTAATAAACACATTTTAAATGCTAATAAAACATAATTCACAAGTGACATATAAATGGCAAAGTCTCTTTAATATTGTGTTGTAATTGCATGAAAAAAGTTACATTTTAAGGCATTTCTCTTTTACACTCATTTGTCAAATACATTCATAATACAGTAGCATGATTTCAAAATAATGCTAATAGTTTTATTTTTTTACATTTAACAGTTGCAACCAATGTAAAATATCACTCAACAATAATATCTTATTCTAGCTACTTGTTGTTACTAATAATATTAAGCTACATAATATGCATTTAACATGCCCTAAACCAAATACAGTTGGTCACTGTCCAGCCATGTATAGTTTCCAATTCGTGCTCTGTAGCATCTGGATATGGTATGGTATCTGGATATGGTAATGGAAAACAAAATGCTTTAGGCACAGCCTCCTGGGTCCTGCCACTGCAGTGGTGAGGCTAAAGGAAATATATTTGGTTCGTAAAGAAGAGGGATAAAATTGCTGGAGGGTGACCTCCCACTTCCTTTGAGGGTAGTGGTAGGGACGGACAGTGCCCCGATGAAGGCTTCAACAGCTGGAATATATTGCTGTTTAAAAGGACTCTGTTTAGTGTTGCTGAACATTTCCTTTTATCAGACCAGACTGGAGCAGATGGGTCATCTTCATACTTTCTTTTAAAAAGTAGAAGAAAAAAAGAGGTCAAGACTAGAGAAAATCTGTTTTTTGTGGTTCCTTCTGATTTAGCTTGCAACCCCTTGTCTGGGCTCTGAATCCTAGGTTGAGAACCACCATACCTGCAAACTCAGAAGGGCTGAAAAAGGCTTCTTCAATGGCAATTTTTTAGCAAGTGATTACTCTCCCTGTAACTGTTTTGCACTTCTTTGGCACAAGTGAAACTTTTTTTTTTTACAATACCAAATCCCTGGGCATAAGATATAATGCCCATTCCTTCCTGTACATCTCAGTCTACCCCTAAGCCTTCATCTATCTACTGTGATTAACATGACATGTAGCAAAGAACAGTCAACAGAAGAGCAGCCCGGACTCTGTCCAGCAGGAAGGTGTGTCTGCATTAAGGGTGTGTGCCCCTACAGGTCTGCACACTGAGGCTTCCTCATGCATGACAAGCCAGGGTGCACATTAATTTTCATTTCCACCCAGGGCACCAATAGCTGGCAGCCACTCTTCACTCTATCAACAGCTCCTGGTGAGGAAATGAGCCTAATATCTAGCCAACACAACACAGAGGAGGCCAACGGAACATCCTCAGAAACACGAATAAAGGGTTTTTAACACAGTGAGAAACGTCTGGAGTTGATGTTCATCTTGGTGAGGCCCAGGTGTTTGAGTGGGGTGGACAGGGCGAAGGCAGCCTTCATGGGGATGTCACACAGCAGGTCCGACTCCTCGCCACACTCCTCCAACTCGTATGTGGCATCATCCAGCATTTCCTTATGACGGCCACACACCTGCTCCACTTTCAGCCTGTGGATCTCCACACGCAGACGGATCAGCTGGCGGGCCAGACGGTTGTCCTGAACCTGCATCTCCCTCTGAGGAGCAAGCGAGGAAGGGAGGTTGAAGAGAAAAGTGAGCATCAGTGAGATATCAGGAAATATGTGGAAGTCTGGATTTGGATTGCTCTTTATCCTCTTATCAAGGTGTGTAAATCACTGCCATGTGGAATGTATATGGGCTGCAGCCTGAGTGTGAGAAAACACACATCATATTGTTTGTTTAAGCTGTCAGCACTGCTTACAGTCAGTCATGCTATCCCCTAATTTAAGTCAGGCATTCAAGCCAAGCTGATCACTGACACCTGAAGAGGTCACTATGTACCATAGAGGAGTTAGTAGGGAGATAGTATCTGTTTCACATATGCATAGGGAACTGTCCACTTTTTTGCCACATTATTTTATAAATAGATCGTTGGATAAAATAAAATGCTCACTCACCAGCTCTTTTCTCAGAAACACCAAAGCATCATCAATGGTATCAAAGCCACATATATTGCGCACAACCAGCTCTGAGTTCTCATTTCTCAGAATTGCAGGCATGGAGACGACTTGTCCTCCCGAGTCCGGGCTGTCTGCAGGGTAACTTTCCCTCCACGGTCGACTCTCAACTCTCTCTTGCCACTCCAGATAGGACGGTCTGCGAGTCTGCAACTTCAGCTTTTCTGTTAGTGCTTTCACTCTGTCCAGATCTTCGGTGTCTCCATCGGAGGACTCTCCTCCAAACTTTTTACAATCCATCGGCGCAGTGATGAATCCAGTCTTTAGGGATCCACGTGAAGCTCGCTTTCTGGATTAGCAGTTTGGCGATTGGAGCGCAAGAGCTCATTACCTCCTTTTATAGGGAGATAAGAGGCAGTGACCGCCCATACCGCAGAGGACAGAGAGGCTGGAGTAACAAGTAACAATAGTGTGGAAATAACCCATTAGGCTACATGTAGGTCCTGCAGAGGTATTATCACCAAAACGTTTTTTTTTATTTTTTTAAAGTAGCCTAGTCTATCAAAAGTAGGCTACATAAGATAGATAGGCAAACATGCTACAAAATATGATGCAAACATAAACTACAAACAGTTGGCCTATAAAAAAATAGGGAAATGCATGCAAACACTGAAATGCATGCTTGCACTCTTGTATATCAGTAATACCAATACAATAACATATTGGCCCATAACCCATATCATGATAATACTTTGAAATGGGGCATTCTGCACGTGAGTGCTTTTACTTAAAAAGGCTAACCTACTTGTAACACATTGTGCTGATGATGATAATATGTAGGCTACTTACTAAGTAAACTATTTAAAGCAGTGTCAATTTTTACATTGTGGTATTATAAGTAAAATATTGAAATACTTCTTAGCCCTGAACTATGCCAGGCTAAATGCTTGGGTCGTGGTTTAAGACCTGCTTTCTACGTTTGAGTAGGCTAGTGCCATTTATATATCTATATATAAAGGGCGCTACGTTTGAGTAGGCCTAGGCTATGCTGCCATCCAGTGGTCATGTATTATGTGACAAGCACATCACTGCTGCTTCTCTCCCACTCTCTCCCCCCCCACGATGTGCAAAACTTTTACCAGCACTATGTGACACATCTCAGCTCTGCTGCTGTTTCGCAGGAAACGTGCACTTCCGTCTTGTGAAGCCTCACGCAACCCATCTTCGTATCCAGAGCATTCTCGTGCCCAGCCACCTGTGTGAGGGGAAGGTGTAGCAACACAAAGGGTCTGACTATGTTCAGAAAAAAAAAAATCTATTTATAGGCTCCTTATCGTCGAGTAGCCTGCAACTGCTCTGCTACCAACAACTAACTGAGTGAAGAGAGGAGGAAGCTTTCACTGTATTACAAGAGAGGCGAGGAAGTGATTTGGCCCTAATTGTGCAGTAAAAGAAGTTCAGCAGCGGAGGTTTTTTTTGCTTTGCGACGTGGAGCTGATGGAGTTTTCTGAGCATATCAAGACCGCCAATGTGGAGGATGTTGTGCTCCGACAGCCGCTGCACCCGCCGAGCAGAGGCACCCTGTGCATCACCTGCCACCACCTGCTCTTCTCGGACAGGGAGGAGGGCAGCTCTCGGCAGGTTTTGCTGCTCCTCAGAAACATCGATGCCATTGAGAAAAGGTGACTGCAGCAAACATCTTATCAAGTAGTTTAATTGAGGCAGTGCAGCATGAAATCAAGTTATACAGCTGCAGTTATTTGCTTCCAGTTGTTTCCAAATTGCCTAAAACATGACATTTGATTCAACAGAATTCAACTAACATCCTTAATGATGTGTTTGATTGCTTAATTACAGCACTTAATAAGGGTTTATAGATCTTTTCTAGCACTCACAATCTTGGTCAAACAAATAATCACACTAATCAGCATGACTGAATGTCTAATTAATGTTTAATTCCATCATCCTCTTCCAATCTTTTTAACCAGTGTGGAAAACCTTTTGGGCTACTCCTGCGTCTTCACTAATGCAGGCAACAGTCAAAAAAGGTTGGACATCATTTGTGTTGCCATATATCTGCTGCTCTGATTGCCCACAGTGCTGAAGGAGGAAATGTCCTAACAATATTACAGCATCCTCTCGTTCCTCACCCCCTGCCACACACGTCATGTTCTGTGTTGTTTGCCACTATAACGGCTTTTTCTTAGCTTCGTGAGAGAGCCTAAGCATTGCTGAAAACCCCCCATGTATATTTTTGGTCAGCAGCAGAGAGTAGGGGTTGCACACCCATTTCCCAGCAAGAGAAAGCGCCGTCTTCCCACACAGCCGGCTGACTGGGTCCGCCTTCCTTTTCAGCTGCAACGCAAGTCAAACTTTCTACACAGCTATTCAAAACACGGGCTGGTGTTGAGCAGCGCATCATGAAATCAAGATATAAAACAGCAGTTACAGTACAGGCCAAAAGTTTGGACACACCTTCTCATTCAATGTGTTTCCTTTTTATTTTCATGACTATTTACATTGTAGATTCTCACTGAAGGCATCAAAACTATGAATGAACACATATGGAATTATGTACTTGACAAAAAAGTGTGAAATAACTGAAAACATGTCTTATATTTTAGATTCTTCAAAGTAGCCACCCTTTGCTTTTTTATTAATAAGGGAAAAAATTCCACTAATTAACCCTGACAAAGCACACCTGTGAAGTGAAAACCATTTCAGGTGACTACCTCATGAAGCTCATTGAGAGAACACCAAGGGAGTTATCAAAAAAAGCAAAGGGTGGCTACTTTGAAGAATCTAAAATATAAGACATGTTTTCAATTATTTCACACTTTTTTGTTAAGTACATAATTCCATATGTGTTCATTCATAGTTTTGATGCCTTCAGTGAGAATCTACAATGTAAATAGTCATGAAAATAAAGAAACACATTGAATGAGAAGGTGTGTCCAAACTTTTGGCCTGTACTGTATTTGCTTCCATTTGTTTCCAAATTGCCAAAAAAATGACATTCGATTCAACAGAATTCAATTAACATCCTTAATGATGTGTTTGATTGCTTAATTACAGCACTTAATACCGGTTTATAGATCGTTCTAGCACTCACAAACTTGGTCAAATAAATAATCACACTAATCAACATGACTAATCAACACCAAAGCTGTCAGTGAATGTTTAATTCCATCATCCTCTTCAAATCTTTTTAACCAGTGTGGAAAACCTTTTGGCCGACTCCTTCCTCTTCGCTAATGCAGGCAACAGTCAAAAAAGGTTGGACATCATTTGTATTATCATGTATCTGCTGCTCTGATTGCCCACAGTGCTGAAGGAGGAAATTTGCTAACAATATTACAGCATCCTCTCGTTCCTCACCCCCTGCCACACACGTCATGTTGTTTGTTGCTTGCCACTATAACGGCTTTTTCTTAGCTTCGTGAGAGAGCCTAAGCATTGCTGAAATCCCTCCATGTATATTTTCGATATTTTGACTGGGTTCGCCTTCCTTTTTAGCTGCAAGTCAAACTTCCTACACAGCTAGTCAAAACACGGGCTGGTGAGAGGGGAAGTGGACACATGGGTATTGTTTCCATTGTTTTGCCTAGGAATCATAGTGGTGTGTGTGTGTGTGTGTGTGTGTGTGTAGAATATCTGGATCTTCAGGGACGATTACTATCAAGTGTAAAGATCTGCACGTGCTCCAGCTTGACATCCCAGGCATGGAGCAGTGTCTCAACATTGCACGCTCTATCGAGGTATAAGGAAATCTGTATTTTCTGTCTTGCAATGCGATCTTTCATACTTTCTTTGAATACAGCGTTTCTTATTTGTGCTTTTACACTTGATAACAACTCTTTAATCCCTCTGTCTCTTTCTCCAGACCCTGTCCTGTCTGGACAGTGTGTCAGAGATGTACCCTTTCTTTTACAGACCTTCTGATGCCAACCTGCCGGACCAGTGGGGTCTCTCGTGCCCTGAAAAGCACTACAGTCTAATGAAGGAACTTGTAAGCAACATATAAGACTCTGTATCTTATGAACTTGTTTCTGCTGCACATGGATATAATTACACATCGAACAAAACATATACACACACAGTGTCACAGGCAACTCATCCCAACAGTTATCCAACAACCCCATGACAGGAAAATGCCAGGGAAACTGAATGCAGGGGTCAAGATTCAGGATATCCCTGTTGCTTAGCTTTCATTTGTTTTCCCAAAACTTCAGAATGTGCTGCACACAGCTTGAATTCGTGCTTAATGGACAGACGTCTTCCGCTGGGAATAGCACGTTGCTGTAGTGAGGGGTGGATCCCGAGGGCAGCATTGTTGGGTATGTTTTATAGGCACAATGTTCCCAGAACATGTAGGATATCTTAAAATGACTTTACTTATGGTAATGGTTGGAGCTTGCATGTCTACACACATCCGTCCAGCTGATTCCGGCCACTTCCATGAGAGTTGAGCTTTATGTAATGTGGTTTTTCAAATAGAGCAGGGGTGTCAAACTCATTTTCCCAGAGGGCCACACTGGAAAAAGAGAATTACACCAAGAGCCAGACATGTAAAGTGTATTTGTTTTTATTTAAACTTTTTTGTGGCTTTCTCAGACATTTGTCACCTTTTTGTAAATTTGTTGCTTTTTCCGACATTTTTTTTGACATGAAGCCCTACAAAAGTCATCAAAAGAGTTCTTTAGCCATCGTAGAATTTAGCAAATCAAGCAAAACAATGATTGTTTTTTTAACAACAACCTGTTTCTCAGCTTGAATATGAGTCTCAGAGTCGGCAAATCTGCCAAATTCTGCTTTGAATGTCAGGTAATTGTAGTTTAAAAAAACACTGTTCTGTGTTTTTGGTTTGGCGCACAACTAGGCGGGCCAAAATGTATTGTGAACCCAAAGTGATATGTGGGCTGGATCTAAATCTGCAAGGGGCCGGATTTGGCCCGCGGGCCTTCAGTTTGACACATGTGAAATAGAGTTTAAAAGGGAACAGCTTGACATTTTGGGAAATACACCTTTTTGCTTTCTAGAGTTAGATGAGAAGATTGATACCACAATATCTGTCTGTTAAATATGAGGCAGCAGTGCCGCAGTGATCAAGTGCAATAGAAGGTGGACCCACCCATGTTAGAGCTGTTTTCCTGTTTCCCTTTGGTAACCTTTGACATAAAGCTGTTAGAGTCCACGCAGGGTCGTAAACATGAATGTGCTGTGTGCAGGTTACGTGACTTATGCGTATTAAAGTTCACATTTTCCAAACCGTCAATGTGACCAGCCTTCATCGTCCTCTCTCTCCTCTGTTTGCAGCATGATCGGTGGAGACTAAGCACCGTGAACAGAGATTACTTAGTGTGTCCCTCTTACCCTCCAGCTGTCATCGTCCCCAAGAACATAGACGATGACATGCTGGAGAAGGTGGCCAAATTCAGACAGGGAGGACGCTTCCCTGTCCTCTGCTACTACCATAGGAAGAATGGCACGGTGAGGGGCTTTTATTTGTCTCCACTGCTAGACTGAAATTCATACATGCAACTAAACAATTGTAATCTAACTTGTCAGGTAATTATGCGCAGCAGTCAGCCGCTGACGGGAGCCAATAGGAAGCGCTGCAAGGAAGATGAGCAACTCCTCCAGGCTGCGATTGAAGGCTCAGACAAAGGTTACATTATTGACACGCGCTCCAGTCAGCAGGCGCTGCAGGCAAGCATGACAGGTGGAGGGTTTGAGTCCAAATCGTGTTATAGCAGCTGGAAGAGACTGCACAGACAAATGGAGAGGTTTGTGAAAAGTGTGGATGGTGCTGTTCACCATTTTGTGATGTCCCATCAAACTAACCTACTTCGCCTTATTGTCTTTCTGTGCGTGTACAGGGGTAAAGCACTGCAGGAGAGTCTAATTAAACTGGTGGAGGCCTGTGGTGACGAGCACCATAATATGGACCGTTGGCTCAGTAAGCTTGAAAATTCAAAGTGGCTGTCTCACGTCCAAACTGCCCTGTCAACTGCTGGTCTGCTGGCGGAGTGTGTGGAGAGGTAGGACTACACCCACGCTGTGTATCTGTGTTGGGATCATTACAGTCAGTGTCAATTTTATTTGTATAGCACCTTTCATTACACGTAACCCCAAAGTGCTTTACATTTAAAACAGCATACATATTCAAAGAAAGCATGAATAGAAATAAGAATACATACAACAAGTCAATCAACAAGACATACAAGTGTGACCATACAAATTCATACACACACATACTGTAATTAAACAAATGCCTGAGAAAATAAAAAGGTTTTGGGTTTGCTTTTGAATGTTCACACAGTTGTGACTGACCTCAGGTTATCAGGCAGCTTGTTCATGAGAGCAGGACCACAGTAACTGAAGGCTCCCCCACCGGACCTGGATCTTATTTTGGGTACAGCTAAAAGGCCTCTGCCTGATGACCGGAGTGTGCACTTATCTCAAAAACATATTCTTGTCTAATGGCGCTTTTCCATTACATGGTACCTGCTCTACTCGTATTTTTTGGTTTTCCATTACGAAAAAAAGGCTTTCAAGCGAGCGATACCAAAAGGTGACGTGAATGCGACAGAGGTTGGTGGGGGGGGGTCCTGGACAAACCCGCCATTTTTAAATAGTTTAGCCAGCTGTGTTGTTTTGTTTGCTGCCTCCAGCTTCATTTGAAACAAAATGTGTCTTCTGGCTGTGGCAATAACAACGCATCTTCTGTGTGACGTTCTGTGTGTGTGTTGCGTCAGGTCACTGCAGTTTACTGTGGCGCCGACCTGATGACCAGCCACGCTGAGGCGGTACTAAAATCTGCAATGAGTTGAGGCGAGTAGAGTCGAGGCAAGTCAAGCAGGTACCATGTAAAAAAAAAACGCCATAAAAGGACAGTTTGGCAAAATAATTTTTGTCACTTACTGTAAAATTGAAGGGGAAGGAAAGCAAAGATATTAAAATCAAATATCAAAGACACATCTTACTCATATAAAACCTGTTATCAGCGCTAATAGAGAAGTTGTAATTGATGGAATAAATGCATGTATGACCCCATTGTCTTATACACGTAGAGGAACAGGACTGTACTGTAGCACATCTATTGGGTTTTGTCCAGGGACGGTCATTCAGTTCTGGTTTACGGCTCTGAAGGGAAAGACTCCACTTTGCTCATCAGCACTCTGGCTCAGCTCATCATGGACCCACACTGCCGCACACTGGAGGGCTTCCTGGCTCTGCTGGAGAGGGAGTGGGTACAGGTGAGTGTATGTGTGTACAAAAATGTCTAATTAGTACGCCTTTGGGATACAAAAAAGTTAATCACATTAAAGGTGCTGTAGGTAGGATTGCAAAGATCCAGGACTTAGCCAAAAAGTTTAAACATCAACAACTTCTCAGAGGAGCCAGATTTTTTTTTTTTTTTAAATGACCTGCTTCATGTAGTTCTACTGGAACATAGGGTCCGTTTCAGCAAATATGAAAGTTAGTTTTATAAGTCTTATCTACCGCACCTTTAAATAAAGCTTAATGTTCAGGTTAACTCTTTTCAGTAGAATTAAGAACTTAAAGCATGCCCCAAAGTAGGAGCATATTGAATTTTGTTACTTTTAACATTCACAGTTTTGCTGCGGGGTTGTCAACTGTTTTTTCAAGCACAATCTCACATGTGGTTAGGGCCAGATCTCTTGCTGAAGGATATTGCTCCACAGTCTACCCTTAACAGGAAATGTGCTGAAGAAAAAAACTAATATTCAGTGTGCTGCATGTAGAGGTCACAGAGTTAACAAAACTCGCTCCTCTTCAACTCTTTTACCTGGTGACTCTGTTTCCAAATGTTTACCTTCTCCAACAATTCTACCTCAAGTGTAGCATTTCTCAAAATCTTTGGTGAGCTAATTTTTGTGATCATCATCCTTAAATATTGTTTAGTGCTCACTGTTTGGAAGCTTTCATAGCTAAAAAAAAAAAAAGAAAACATCCTTTGTTTTTTCTACACAAGAACCAGGAAACAATATTTTCAATTTTACAGACCAACCAAAAACTCAACAAACAACTGACGTCTCATGTTCAGAAGATTCAATCATATGGAGGAAAGTAGCTGTTGATGATTTAGAGTTAATTAGAGACTGACAAGTACATTGACTAACCAACTTACAAAGTACAAGTACAAATTGATCAATAAGTCATAAGAGTTCAGCTGTGCCCCAGCATGAGCCCCTTTTAATAAGTTGGAATGGCCACAGAAAAGGAATAGGTGTGTACTGTATGCATGTTTATATGAGTAAGTGTTCTTCTCTCCAGGCAGGACACCCATTCCAGCAGCGATGTGCCCACTCGGCCTACTCCCATGCCCGTCTCCAGCAGGAGTCCCCGGTCTTCCTGCTGCTGCTGGACTGTGTGTGGCAGCTGTGGCGTCAGTTCCCCCTGGCACTGGGCTTCTCTGAGGCGCTGCTCCTGAGGCTGGCGACTGAGGCCTACGCGTCTAACTATGGCACCTTCCTGTGTAACAGCCATCAGGAGAGGTCAGTCGAACTTCACAGCGTTGGGGAATTGATGGTTGACACAAAACAGTTTCATTCTTACAAACAATCTTTACGTCCAAGGTGACATTTCACCTCACTTTTCCCTCTCAGGTGTGTTCTAGGACTGAAGGAGAACACTCACTGTTTGTTCCAGGCACTGTTGAGGCCCAGGGAGAGAGACTGTTACTCTAACCCCTTGTATGAGCACACTGAGCTGGCAATCTGGCCCTCAGTCCACCCTCAGTCCCTACAGCTTTGGAGAGGTGATGTATTCAAACATGATCTCGTTTCTTTTTTCTTCCTGTGGTTACTTTCAGCAGAGATGCTCATTCAACATCCTCTAATGTAAGCCCAATGCTTTCATTATTCAGAATTGTATGCCTACTAGAGATGTTCCTATACCGATACCAGTATCCAGTATACTGGAGTTTATGCACCGATCCGATACCATGTAATAAAGCCCTAAAGAAAATCTACGTTAAAGTAGTTTATTTATTTTTATTTTTATTTTATTTATGTACTTTTTCCGTTATAACTGACTGTTTCAAATTGGATAATAAAAGAAAGTTCTGTGGCATTCATTATTTGTGTTTGTTAATGTTTCACAAAGAGTTTAACCTGAGCCAGACAGACAACAAAGATAGAAATTATATCACATCCATACAGGGATAGTAGTATACAGTTGTTAAAACATAATAAAATATATGACACACTGGTATCGGATCGGTACTCAGTATCAGCCGATATGCAAGTTCAGGTATCGGAATCAATATCGGGAAGCAAAAAATGGTATTGGACCATCTCTAATGCCTACGGTGTTGCTAACTTTGATGATTCTGGGATTTTATTTATTAAGCGTTGACGCTGACTCAAGCCCATGTTTTATCCTAAGGCTTTTTTCTGAGGCGGACCCCACAGGCTCGTCACCTTGAAGAGGTTCAGGAGGAAATAAGGAACATGGTCATTAAGTGGGGGAAACTGGCGCTCAGCTGATGCCCTGTCAGTATGTGAAGGAGTGAAGATGTTCAGCCTGAACATGTAGAACATGTTTTTAGGAGGAATGTTAATGTGCAATGCCGTTTGACTGTAGAACTGTTGTTTAAAATTTTGTAACAACTTGCTGTGTTTTAATGTACAGTGATTTTTTTTTTCTTTCATAAAACAATTGTGTAAAAAAATGTAATTGTTGATGTCATTTGATGCTGTTTAGACCTCTATATTTTCACAGCATATTTTAGGGCTTAACAAACTATATTTTTAACGTATTTTTGTTAATGTATTGCTAAATAAAAAAATATTTTCTGACATATATTACCTCATGGATTTTATGAATAGAAGAAGGTTTTATAACTGACACACCTCCCAGTCCTGTTAACCTCAGCTAAACTCACTTCACAATACAAATCCCTGTACACTGCAAGTCCGCATGTTTGCACACACGGAGCTTTGCAAGCTGGAGACTGTAGTCCTGTTTAGTCAAGAGCCGTGAGTGTACAATGTGGACAAGAACCACATAGCCCAGCAAGACTTTCTACATCTGCTTATTTATCCAGTGGTTACTGGGTGAACTGAAACATTGACCAGTTGGATGGTAATCTTTTAATTCTGAGACTTAAATGCCTCTTATCAGCTCTTATTTCGTGATTTAGTTCAGAGGAATAGTTTTGGGTTTACTAACCTAAGTTGCATCGGCTGGTTTTGGACCAAGAATAATCTTTCTGATTTTGTCAGCTCACAGGTAAAAAATTTTTTTTTTTTTGTCCTATTAAGTTCAATTTGTGTCTGTAATATTATTCTTTTCAACTTGTGTATGGCCCAATGATCACTACCACAATGTAGAAGTTCTGTGTCATCAGTTATGGTTTAATTTAACTTTTCTAAGGACTGCTACTGGACATGCAACCGGGGGTCTGTGTGCCCATTGCGGCTGCGCTGGGCCTGTTTTGCCGAGGTTGTCTCAGCAGGGCGCGGAGTTTGCCCGGTCGCAGCATCAGCTGTTTGCCTAGGCAGATGAGCAGGTGGAACAGCCGTGAGACCTGCAGCCCTCCACCTCCTCAGGAAAACCCCCGTGTCCTCATCACGGGTAATGCAAATGCTATTTTCTGTCATGAACTCATAATAGCTAAAGATGGAAAGAAAGGTGGACTTTTCCACAGCTACACAAACACTGAACCTGTGAAGCTGCCATTGTTTTCTACCACTTTCACTGTGCAGCCACTGTTTTGTACTGTTGGCCGCAGAGCAGTTACAATAGGGGTTAAGGTGCCTTTCTCAAGGGCACCTTTTCAGGGAGCTGAGAGAGTTATTCACTTCCAAGCAGATCTTATGTTTAAATTAAATAAAATGCAAGAGAGTCCCTAGGATGGATTCATTTTGTGGCATCTATGGCATGAGTGGAATACTGGACACATGCTGTCGTTTTTTTCTTTTCGAGTTGTTTTCACTGTGGACCAGCAGCAGGACCCCATTTTGACTCATCACAATAGGGTGTGTACAGACAGTGCTCGTGACATAAAAGAGCCAATGAGTAACTGTGGGGAGAATAATAGTCTGCTGTCACTTTTTGTCCCAGGATAAAGCGTTGGAACAAACAAAGAGCTGAAGCGTGGTGCACCAAAAACATTGATACCATTTTCATACCAAACTCCAAACGTTGTCTTGTTTTCTCAGGACAGATATACCAACATATTAAACTTTGTCTATGTGTGCAGGTGGTCTCGGGCAGTTAGGTGTGGGACTGGCACAGTTACTGAGGTGAGACATGTAGAAATTCCTGAGATATTAAAATCAAAATGTGTTTGGAATTTTGAATGTCATCATATCTGTATTAATGTCTAGGAAACAGTACGGAACAGAGAATGTAATCCTGTCAGACATTAAGAAGCCTCCACCTGACGTTTTCAGCAGTGGTATGCAAAACCAAATCAAGTTCTTTTCACCTTCAATGTTGTGTTTTACTCACACAATTTACATCCTTCTTCAATTTACATTTAACAGAATGTACAGCTTATTTCCCTGCTGTTTAAATCATTGGTTACTTTCTTTTCATTGATCTCTCCACCTTCTTCTCTTTTCCTAATAGGCCCATTTGTATACGCTGATGTGTTGGACTACAAGCATCTCCGAGAACTGATTGTAAATTATCGTGTCACTTGGCTGATCCACTACAGTGCTCTGCTAAGTGCTGTTGGCGAAGCTAATGTGGCTTTGGCACGCAAGATCAACATCACAGGTCTGATGAATAGACAGACACACATTTACATGTACCACATTTTTAGGGATTATTATGTTTAAACTCCACTTTGGATGGTCTGCTGTCTGTCATCTAGGTCTTCATAATGTGCTGGACTTGGCCCTAGAGAACTGCCTGCGCCTCTTTGTCCCCAGCACCATTGGAGCGTTTGGTCCCTCTTCTCCACGTGACCCGGCCCCTGACCTCTGTGTCCAAAGACCTCGAACCATTTACGGCGTGTCCAAAGTGCATGGAGAACTGATGGGGGAGGTGTGTCTATCTTAAAATGCACATGAATACACATGCACGTAGTATCCTGATACATCCATTCGTAAAATGTTAAGAGATCTCAATATTCTTTGTCTTTTTCTTTAGTATCTCCATCATAAATATGGTCTGGACTTCCGCTGCCTACGTTACCCAGGTGTGATATCAGTCAACACACCTCCGGGAGGAGGAACAACAGGTATTGCATCACTTCACATCTGCACATGCCACGCATCTATATTCAGTGTAATCATCTTGATGTTATAGATTAGGCACTCCGGACCTCTGTCTTCACAGACTATGCAGTTCAGATCTTCCACGATGCTCTCAGCACAGGTCACCATGAGTGCTACCTGCGTCCTGACACCCGCCTTCCCATGATGCATATCTCTGACTGCCACCGTGCCACTGTAGAGTTCATGCAGGCTCCAGAGTGCCAGCTGTCTCTGCGTACCTACAACATTGCCGCCATGAGCTTCACTCCAGAAGAGGTGGCCGAAGAAATCCGCAAGCATCTCCCTCACCTCAAAGTCACCTACAATCCCGACTCTGTCCGCCAGACCATCGGTACGACCTGGTACACATACCTACACACAAAATGTGTGTGGGATTGTACATTGATTTTCTCACTTGCTCAAGGAGAGCTATATCATTTATGTTCATTCATTCAACCTTTATTTATCCTCGAGAGATCATTGAGGGGCGACCCTCATTTTCAATGTCATCGAGTCAGATTACAAAGACAAATACAGAACAACACAGAAAGTACAACCATAAGAAATATAGAAAGACAATAAAACATTCAGAATTGGAAAAGTATTTGATAAATACATTAAGATAATAGGGATGCAAAAGAAAATACAATTATGTAAAGCAGTCACAAGTAGAAGTGTGCAGGTTTAAAACCAGTCTTCTAAATTGTCCAAAAGGCACAACTGAGTTGATTTTAAGAAAGTGCTGTAATGACATGTTAACATGTTAAAGTATCTGGCATTTTAAGAGAAAGCTACATCTGTACGGTTTTTAAGTCTTTTCTTGGATGGAACTGAAAGTAATGAGTTTTTACTTTAAATTGTATCTTGTTTTATTTTGAAATGATTTGTGGCATTGATATTGCTATCGCTAAATTAGAACTGATATGATGGAAGTAATGTGGTCATCTTGCTTGTCATTTTGCAGCAGACAGCTGGCCTGTGAGGTTTGATGACTCCAATGCCAGGAAAGATTGGGGCTGGGCACCAGTCTTCGGGCTCGACGGACTGGTGTCAGACATGCTGCGCTCCATTCGAGACAAGAGGAAAAGCGAGGGTTTGCCAGTCAGCTAGCAAAACCTGCTCCGCAAAGACAGACCAATGCCCTACCCCTGACTTTCCTTCAGGCTGCATTTACCCACACTTCCTTTTCCTTCACTTTCACATGTTGTCAACCAGTATCCTCCGTTACTCTGGAACAGATGCTCTCAATTTACAGTGGACAGTGAGATGTCATACACATGCACTCAAACACACACATTTCAGTCTTTTTTAGGGAATAATATACTGTCAAACCTTCCCTCCATCTTTGTTGTTTTTAATCGTTATCATGGTATAAGCATCACTTTACACACGTTGCCTCAGACAGAACAGAAAAAGAGATTTCCAAATGCCATGTTAATCACATCAATGGACACAACATTACAATGTCTATGAAAATGTCTAATACAATATGGACCAGTTGCACACTTAGAGTAACACATTTGTTGGACACTTTGATTCCAGGATCATCTGGAATGGCTGGCTAAGTTAACTCTGGACTGTAATGAATCACCACGGATTCTGGCTGTTTTTAAAGGCAGTGTTTTCTAATATAGTCTATCAAGTGACACACTGTATACAATCCCACTACCCTTGCTGTGGCATCTAACAGGAAGCCTTTATTTTTGCCTCTTTTTCGCCAGAAGTGTTATTTTAAATTATGATTGAGCACCAATATCAAATTAAGCCTTATTTACTGTAGTTTACTTTGGAAAGCAATGTATAAAAATGCAGTGTATTTTGAATCAGACCTTGAATAATAATTAAAAAAAAGTATTTACCCAAACAGCAGTGATTATTGTAAATTGTTGATTTCGTATTCTACATAGAATGTGATTTTCCTACTTAGTAGGATGTTGTTGAGGATAGTATTGTTATATATTATTGATAGCATTGATTATGGTGGTAACTAGATATCATTTTAAGGTAGGCCTACTTGTTCTTCTACTCTACTGCATTTCAGAGAGAATTATTGTAGTTTTTACTTAATGTTTATTTCACCAACATACACTACCGGTCAAAAGTTTTAGAACACCCCACTTTTTCCAGGTTTTTATTGAAATTCATGCAGTTCAATGTCACAATTCTTATTGTACTCTGAAATGAAAGAATAGAACAAATGAACAATTTAAGTTAAAAAAAAGAAATCATGGAATCAATTTATAAACCAAAATGTATTCTACATTTTTGACTCATCAAAGTAGCCCCCTTTGGCAGATATAACAGCTGAACACACTCGTGGCATTCTTTCTACAATGGAAATCAAATATTCTTCAGAAAGTTCTTCCCAACTCTGTTGCAGAAGTTCCCATAAATGTGTGGCACTTGTAGGTTGCTTTGCTTTCACTTTTCTGTCCAGTTCATCCCAAACCAGCTCAATGGGGTTTAAGTCTGGTGACTGTGCTGGCCACTCCATGTTTTTAAGCTTACCATCTTGTTCTTTTTTGCTAAGGTAGTTCTGGCATAGCTTGGACTTATGTTTTGGGTCATTATCTTGCTGTAGGATGAACCCCTGACCAACTAGGCGCATACCAGAGGGTACTGCATGGCGCTGCAAAATGCTGTGATAGCCGTTTTGGTTCAGGGCGCCTTTCACTCTGTACAAATCACCGACAGTGGATCCAGCAAAACAGCCCCAGACCATCATGCTTCCTCCTCCATGTTTGACAGTTGATGTCACACACTGAGGAACCATCCTTTCACCTACTCGACGGCGTACAAAAATCCTGCGTGATGATTTTGATTCATCAGTCCATAACACCTTCTTCCAGTCTTCAGTAGTCCACTGACGATGTTTCTTGGCCCGGGCAAGCCTCTTTTTCTTATTCTGACGTCTTAGCAATGGCTTTCTTGCTGCAACTCGACCTATCAAACCTGCAGCTCGAAGTCTTCTCTTTACAGATGAAACTGAGAATTGCTTATTACGACCACTATTAAGCTGTGCTTGAAGCTGTTGTCCTGTGAGCCGCCTATCATATAGCTGTTGACTCTTAGAAACTTGTCTTCTGATTCTGTTGTGGCTTTGGGTCTGCCAGACCTCTTCCTGTCAGAGTTTCCCCCCAGTTTCTAAGTGCCTTTTGATGGTGAAGAATACTGTACTCACTGACACCTTGACTTTCTTCACAATTTCTCTGTAGGAAAGACCAACATTCTTAAGTCTTATGATGGTCTGTCTCTCTTCCATTGTTAATTGCCTTTTTCCCGCCATTTTTATGGCAACACACTACTTTCTGCAGTACAATACTGTTCAAATAATGCTCACGAGGGTACGGTACCACAGTGTGTTCCAACAATACTTTTATACAAACAGAGGGGGTTGTAAGTAGTCCAGACAAGTTGGAACACCTGTGGGAATTGGTAGCACCAACTTTCAAAGCTTGATCAACCTCCATTGCTGCAGAACAGCTTTACATTGTAACAACCCATTTCTTGTTCCCTGAAAAAGACCTTTTTGTAAAATTCTGAAATGTACATTATTTTTCAGTTTTGGGTAACCTTACTTTTTTTTTTAACTTCAGGCAGTTCACCACTTTCCTTTGTACCATTTCAAGCTATTCATTGGACTTGAACTGCTGACATTTCAATAAAAAACAAAAACAATTGGGGTGTTCTAAAACTTTTGACCGGTAGTGTAAATACTAGTTACTTTGTAAATTTTGATTTACAAATAAACTATGTTGCACTGCAACCTCAATCAGCTATACATTAAAAAGCTACTTACACATTAATGCATCAATAATTATAAACTTATGATACAAGATATATATAATACTAAAACACTCAGAAAGGGGGCATTCTGCATACTAAAATAACTTTTCAAATGATGTGGGGAGATCATTGTTTGCTGATGACGGGTTTGTTGGAAAAGAGGGAGAAAATGTTGAATACATATAGTTAAGAAAATGCAAGATGTAATTAATAAAGTTGAAGAGTGGGACAAAAAAACAAAAGCTATGTTTAAAAGCTATGTTCTTCACAAGAAAGAAAATCAGGGAATGCAATTTGAAACTGTATGGAAATAACTTTCGATTTTCAGGAGCATATTTCGATCTGAGATTGACATGGAGTGAGCATATATGTAGTCAATAAATGTAAAAAAAAAAAGAATTGGGCTGGTGGATGTGGGGAGCTGATTTTGCATCTTTGAAATATATTTATGTAGTCTTAATAAGATCGAGATTAGACTACAGGAGTATATTATACGGACCAGTAGCTTTCTGTGCTGGCAGACCTGGATAGCAAACTTGGGTTCTAAGATTATGTTTAGGATCAGTTAGAACCTCCCCAGTGTGCGCACTCCAAGTTGATGGCGGTGAAATGCCATTGTGGTTACGTCAGAAACAGCTGGTAGCCAACTACTGGGTCAATTTAAGGGGACATGAAGATAACCATCCAACAAAAAGGGTGACGCAGACATGGAAGAAAAAGAGGAAACGAAAAGGAGGTTTTGGCTGGACAGGAGAGCAAATGGCAAAAGATATGTGAAGAGTTTTGTGCAACTGTGTTGTGGCCTGCAAAACCTGTCTGGGAGTTAAAAAAAATATGTCTGTAGATCTGAAATTATGGATTAAGCACAGGAATAAGACCACAGATTTAAGCAATGAATACTATAGTTATAGGGACCATAACTATAAAGACAGTCAATCAATCAATCAACTTTATTCAAGACACAGAGGTCCATAGAGACAACACAGTACAAATATATACTGTATATAAATATAATACAAAAAATACAAAACATTTAAGAATGGTGCCAATGAGGCATCATTTATAAAACATATACAGGCTTCGAGTCCAATGTTTCCAAAAGCAAGATGTATACCTTGTGTCACTCTTAGAAACATCAACTATGGACATAATGATCATATTCTTATACCCTGTCAGTCTGCACATGAATCTATACATAAAATTTCTTAAAACAGCGTTAAAAGTGGGCACATTGTTAGACACAAACATTTCACTGGCACTACTCCCCCTAGGAATTTTAAGCACAATTCTCAGTGCATCATTGTAAGCCACTTGAAGTTTTTTCATTTTCGATTCTCTAAAATTACACCACAGGTGGGCAGTATAAAGTGGACTGCAATAGGTTTTGAAGAGTGAGATTTTAACATCAGGGGTGCACATGTGGAATTTGCGTGCCAGCATAGTTGCCTGCCTATACAGTTTTCCACACTGACGCTGCACATCATCATCATCACAAAGGTCATCTCTTATCACATGTCCCAGATATTTAACTTTCTTTACAACCTCTAGTGGTTCACCTGCCAATGAAAAAGAAGGATAGACACACTTCATATCCTCCTTGGTTCTAGCAATCAGTACCACACTCTTCATAGAGTTAAATATTATATCAAACACTAGTCCATATTGAGAACATATTCTGAGAAGTTGCTGCAGGCCAGCACTAGAGGGAGACAGTACCACCAAATCATCAGCATAAAGCATATGATTAATGAGACTATCTCCCACCAAGCAGCCAGTTCTACAGCCCTTTAACTCCCTAGATAAATCATCCATGTAGAATTCCGCCCTGCTGCACTCCATTGGAGACATAGAAAGGGGTTGACAAACTCATCCCCCACCTGACTTGCATAGTTTGGTGAGAGTACCAGAACTGCAGTGTCCTGATTAAGTAAGAGGGGACACCACGCTCATTTAGTTTACCAAACAGTTTCCCATGATTGATACGATGAAAAACCTGAAGAAACACATGAAGACTGTGCTATTGCGTGATCTGTATGGACAATTTCTTTAAGTGCATAAATACACAGATCAGTTCCATGCTTATTCTTAAAACCAAAGTGATTATCTGTTGACGCTATGTATTCTGCAAGCCTATCCATAAGGATCCCCTCTAGCACCTTGGATAGTATACTTGCAAGTGCAATAGGTCTTTAGTTATCTATACTAGTTAATTTACCTTTAGTCTTATTTTTAACTACATGTACTAGCAAGACAGATAACATGGATCCAGGAAGTATGCCATGCTTCATTAACCCAGAAAAGCATAGAGCAAGTAAAACTGAAATACGTATTTCAGATGTTCTGCTGTTATTCTATCCCGCCCATAAGCTTTGTTCATTTTATGTTTGTCAATAGCATAACATACTTCCTCCGGCCTGATGACTACACCATCACTGTGAGGTATCTCTCCTATGTTAAACACATCACTATTCACACAGTTAAAAATTTTCTCATAGTGTCTCCTCCATAGCTCTACAATGTTTTCTGGTTCAGTAATGCCATCAATACTAGAAGGCAGTGGCATTTTGCTGTTGTTAACCACTTTCACCTCCTTCCAGAACTCATAAACATTATTAGTTTGTAACTTTCTCGCCATAGAGTTCGCCCTCATAGTCTGCTCATTTCTTTTTATAAAACGCACAGCATATTTGAACCTAGCTTTAGACCGCACCTTATGCTCACAGACTGGGCCATGCCTAGGTTTGCCTGCTAAGACCCATCTTCTAAATGCATCTCTTGCCTCCATATGAACATCATGGACATAGTCATTCCACCCTGGTCTTACAATATGTTGTTTCACCACTTTACTTCTTAGTGGTTTACTTCCATCAACTAAACAGTTCACATTATATCATACATTGCACATAGGTCATTATTGTGACTTACATTCTTACAGCTGCTATCCACACACATAATTGCATCAACAGGTAACTCAATATTTCTCAAGTACACATCAGTCAATAACTTGTAATATTGCAGGTCCAGTCCAGTATCTCACCTTGTTTAGGGCTGTCACTACAAACAAGCTCAGGTAGACTCTTAATATTTATGGACATAGAGACAGGAATATGGTCTGCTGTGGCAAAACCAAATAGGATCTCAGCCTCCTTTATACAATAATGTGCATCAGCTGTAGACATACAATGGTCCAACCAGGATGTAGTATGCCAAGCTTCACTCACATGTGTAAAGCTATCAGCTGGCAGTTATTACTTAGTGGACAAAATAACCTTATTATCTTTGCAGAATTGTGTCAAGTGTTGACCAAAAAGTGAATTGGTATCTGATATATCAGCATTCAGATCCCCCAAGACAAATATGGATGTATATTCACTTTCCCTTATGTAAGACCCTATAAAAGCAAGCTTATTCAAGTACTCAATCTCATTTTTGTGACATTCATAAGGAGTGTATACATTTAAGATTATAAAAACATTCTTATTATGCACCACCTTAATTCCTATGCACCAGTCCACATCTAACCTGATCACAGTGACCAAAGGGTCAAGTTTCTTGTGCCAGAATATGACCACACCTCCTGGGATCCTGCCACACAGAATTCTGGTGTTTAAGTCTGTCGTAGATTCCCCTGCCCCATGGAAATCATTATGCACAAGGTTAAGTTTATCCAGATCTTGAATAGCTAAAAAGGTCTCTTGCAAACACACCCCATCAGCATTCTCAAAGAGCTTGTCAATAACATGGCGTTGGGCTCTCGCTCCAGCATCCTGGCCAAGCTGCAGCCCACGGGAGTTATAAGACACAACTCTCATAGCAGTTTATCATTTTTGGGATGCCCTTGGCTCAGGCGCACTCATCTCTGTGTCAAGTGGTACTTTAATACCAGCACCTACCGCAGCCCTAGGCTCACAGTGTTCCATTTTTTTTTACGGATGGCTCAAAAGACCCAAAAACAGAAGCAACAGCATCTGCAGTTGCTGTGCTATCAAGGGGGATTTAGCAGAAAACATCAAGAAATGGTGACACAATTACAGAAAATAGGAAGAGCAGGATAATGTTTAAAGAAAAGGCTACGTTTTAGTGAGGAGTTAGTGGAAAAGATTAATTGATTAATGGAAAACTGAGGGAGAGCAAAACCTGAAGGAGGCAGTATGGCAACATTGTGGATGCCAACTGCCATAAAACATCAAAGAAGAACAAGAACTTTTTCACAGTTTTATTTTATTCACAAACGGGTCAGGAGCCCCTAAAGTCTTGAATGGTGATATTTTTCTTGTGCGCACAAGATTACTATATGTATATATATATATATATATATATATATATATATATATATATATATATATATATATATATATATATATATAAGTTGAATATATTGTGCCCGAAAGTTATTTATCTTGTGCACAAAAGATAATATTTACTGATGTTTTTTTTTTATCTCACAAGATAAAATGTATCAGTAAATCTTCGCGCACAAGATAATCAACTTGGTCCCACAACGTATTTGTCTTGTGCGCACAAGATAAAAAAAAAAAACTTTCAGGACTTTAGGGGCTCCGTAGGATAAAGGCCTACTAATGAATGATGTACCCTTTATCTATGGATGTAGCCCTCTTCCCTCAAGCAACTCATTACAGTAGATACAGTGCTTGTTCTTTCCTCTAGAGGCGCACCCTTCATCCGGCTCGCCAGTACTAATCTCACCGGAGACACGCACGTCTTTCTCAACACCGCCTGCTAATATCAACTTTCTCCAATAATGGACGCGGGATTCTTCCGCGTAAGTTCTACAAAAGTATTTCTTGACTTTTTAGTGTCTTACTGCTAAGTTGCATGGAGATATATACTCCTTGTTTTATACGTTAATATGCTGTATTTAGGTGGAGGGCCATACAGTCAGGCGGTAACGTTGTGGTCAGGGCTCCGTCTATCAATTGATGACAAACAATCTTTTATTTCAACAAGAGCCGTGTTTCACCTGGGCTATATCCAGAGTTTACACGTATTTACAAAATGAATGTTTGTTACCCTATAGCCTTATGTAACGATACATTGCCTGCACGCAATAGCCTTTACATACTCATTTGCGGATAGACCCATTTGCAGGAAATAGACAAGCCAACTAGCTAGCTAGCTAGCTAGCTACTTCTGCTAAAATGGCGTCCGGGTGGTGCACCATGGCGGTGCACCGTTTCCGTCTCTGTGGAGTAGTCACGATAACTACTACGCTAATGTTGGCTAAAATAAGTAGATGCACTGAATAACAACACTAATGTGGCTTTTGATGCTCTGTCTATGTCAGCGCTGTTGTCGGTCAAGATAGCCTCCAGCTCGTGGCTAATACTAGCCTGTCAGTTTCCCCTGGAGGATTAAGCAGGCTGACTATTAGCTTAGCTAACGTTAGCTTGTCGGTATCAACGTCATATCTGGTTCAGTTTGACGGTTTAGATTTAACACGGTACTGTGGTCACGTAAACTGTATTAAACTAATAATAAGATTTTAACTTGACGTCATGTGTTAGCACTAGTATCATAATGTTTGCCTACTTAACTTTACTCAGTGTTAAGATGTTGATGTCCCTATCACCGGTATGTTAGGTCACGCTTACGGTAAGACAGTCACGCTTACGTTACACTGGCCAAATACCAAGGAAGTTGTTGTGCATCCTAATGAATAATGTGCAAGACTTTGTTCTTCTTCTTCTTCAGTTGCTTGTTTAACGGCGGATGCGGACTAACTTTGCAAGACTTTGTTGTTTCAAGCATACGTTTATAATCGTGTAGATATTATTGCCATTTTAAATTAGCCAACTAAGAGTCGATTGTTGATTTTTCTTCAGGGTACAAGTGCGGAGCAAGACAACCGTTTCAGCAACAAGCAGAAGAAACTGCTGAAGCAGCTGAAGTTTGCAGAATGTCTGGACAAGAAGGTATAAGAGCATCTACATTTGCATTATTTTTACACTGTGTCAGTACCCTTTTTCTTTCTCAAACAAATGTTGTTGCCTTGAAAAGATGTACTGACTAGTTATGTTTGTGATGTGCCAGTCACTGTTGTTTATGATTGCATGAAACTGTGAAACATTGAAGCCTTAGGTGATTTTATTGTCTTTACTAACCGGCTGCCATTGATTGCTTGTTTCGCCCTTAGGTGGACATGACCAAAGTGAACCTGGAAGTCATCAAACCTTGGATTACTCAGCGAGTGACAGAGATTCTGGGGTTCGAGGACGATGTCGTCATAGAGTTCATATTTAACCAGCTCGAGGAGAAGGTAATGTCTTTAAAGTGTTTTATGTTTTTGGTTTTTTTCAAAACTGTCATACATTTGAGGGCATTGTTTAGATAGTAAGAAGGGATGTAAGCAAATAATTGCAAATCCTAGTCAAATTTGAAATTGAATGGGTAAAGTAACAATTGGTGTTAAACTGATATATGACATAACCATGTTTTGCTGTTATGTGACAAAGTGCCTTTATTCAGCAGTCTTCTAATGATGATGTGATTTATGATTTAAAAGGCCTGAACCAATATGGATGTTATACCTTGCATCAGAAGTATAGCACCAACACCTAATTAGCTCTCTCCTGAGCCCAAAGTCACTGAGCCCAACTCTCCCTTCATGATGCAGTGTGTGGTTTGAGGTGAGTTATATGCAGGGATTACCAATATCATGTCAGTGAAAGACATACCTGAACAATGCCATAATCATGTTCTGTAGGTATTAGCAGTGCATCAATAAATTGTCCCGATCCCTTTTAAATGTAATTGGAATTCTAGGATGAAATCAGGGAGGGTTTAACAATTTGCCACAGCCTAGTGTTAAGAGTAATGGCTCTCCTTGTTTACATTCGTTAAAGAGTAACTAGGAGTATTTTAACACCAATCTGAAAAGTATTGTGCCTCTGATTGAAAGTTTCATCTCTTTTGCACCTCTGTTGGATGTGGTCAGCAGGGTTTTCTGTTGCACTTGTGACTACACCTTTACAGGGATGTGAGAGTGCCATGAACACCTCTGGTGTGTATCTACATCACTGTAGCAAATGGAGAACTTCAGCCTCTGGAGTTCAACAAAAACAAGATTTTCATCTGATTTTGAGTTATTCTGTAACAAGTCTGTTAAGCCTCTGACAGCACCCAGCATCTCAGTTGCGTGTCGTCAGATGTGCACCAGTCTTGAGATTTTAAACCACAGGAAACAATACTTTTCTGTTTGGTATTAAGTTACTCTTTAAACTGGAAGGCTATGAAATATCTGTAGTGGTCATGTTTTTGACCTTAACAAAATCCTTCTTGCCAGTAGAGCTGTAATGCTGAGCCCCACTGATGTTATGCATTTCATTTTTAAATACTAAATTGTGCATGTTCTTTATGTCATAGGCTATCGGCTACTTTATTTAAGTAGGCTCATTGTCCAACAGTTTCCTTTATTCAATCGTAATGTGTACCCCACTGATATGTCAAACCACTTGTGATGTCTGGGTAATGGGTAACTTCCATTGCACCGGCTTACTTTTGGAAATAGGAAAACAGGGGCAGGATAAGTAAGTAATTTACACACAGTATTCTTCCATTATACATTTATTACTAGGATTCCATCCCATAGTATAATATTTCAATGCCGGTTTTGGTTTATAAGCGTATAACCCACATTAATAACTTTCGTTCTCCTAAGACGCCAAAAACCACATGTATTTATTTACTATCTGTGACACCAGAACTGATGCTTAAAAATATGATATATATATATTTTTTTGTTCTTTTTATTTGATCTTTTACTTGCCATATATTTTGGGGTGGGCCGGGCTGAGCTAAGTTTAAAGGGTACTGTTGCATAATGGTAAGAAAGGGAAATTCAATTGAGATTACGGTATCTCACCATAATTCTATCAGTTGTTGAAATAAAACTCCTTTTTTGTGTAACTGTGTACTCATTATTGCTTGTTCGTCTCTTGCAATTTAGATAAATGATATAACATTAAGCTCAAGGTGGTTGAGTCTCAAGCGGTAGGGAGGCGGAAGCAAGCCAAGGGAGCTCCGTGCCCACTGATCCCACGGGACTCACTGAAGACACCGGAACTGTACTTGCAGTGTTGGGTTTTAATGCACTCTGTATTGTGGCTAAATGTTTAACTCATGAAGTGTAGACTGTGGGGTGACCGGAGAACAAGGGGTGGGCAGGGACACAGAAATGTAATTAGTGGGTATGTTATTGATTTTATATCTGGGGAATCAGAAATAGGTATAACAGCAATATTGCATGCAGTTTTTATATCGCTAGATATGCCCCCCTCCCCTCCAGCTAGCTCGCATTCTCAGTTTGAGTTTGTGAGTACGATTTTAAATCAATCACAAATTTATTATTGATTCAAGTATTGGACCCAGGTATGTTAAGAATTGTAGTCAGTGTCTTACATGTTTTGAGTATGGTTAATTACACAGTCACAGGTATAGTTTAGTGAGGGTTAGAGGGTAGGGTAGTCCCATTTGTGGGATCCTACCCCTCCCACCCCCACCCCCTGACATTTTGCCTTCCATTATTTCAATGGCCATATGGTCTTTTCTCTCCCCCCTTCGTGTGTGTGTGTGTTGCAGCACCCAGATAGCAAGATGATGCAGATCAACCTGACGGGCTTCTTGAATGGGAAGAATGCCCGGGAGTTCATGAGGGACTTGTGGCCCCTGCTGCTGAGTGCCCAGGAGAACATTGCTGGCATCCCGTCTGCTTTTCTTGAACAGAAGAAAGAGGAAATTAAACAGAGACAGGTGAGCTTCTCCCTGAGGTAAATTTGGCAAAATGGCTCGGTATGCTTTAAAAAAAGTCATTGATCTGTGGTTGCTGACAGTGAGTAGGAAGTTTTGGGAAAAGCTGGTGTAAATAAGTCTGACAATGTTTTGGGTAAAAGTGTACACAATTTATCAAACACCCTTTTGTAAAATGCCTACAAGACACAGAGACCCTGTTTCCACCTGGTATTAAAATCCCGCCTGAGTGATCGGATCACAAGTGGACAGCTTACTCAAGTAAGAGTGAAAACGCACTCGGGGCGCGTTGTGGACTCATTGAGATCCGATCACTAAAACCCCATTCAGAGGAGGTCAAGGCAGCATATGTCTGCATTCTTATAGCAGTGAGAATGGAAATGTGTCCTGAGTCACAATAAGGGCCTCCTACTCAACTGTGAGTGGAACCACATACTCATTCAAAGTATTTATCATGTCACAGAATCCACTGAGAGTGAATCATGTTTTGGATGTTATCATACTGTGTGTTTTTGTTCCGGTGCAGCCTGCTCTTTTATCCCTGGCTATCTGGAGCTCTCTGCAGCACAGTTTCCTGGAAAAGCCAGCCGCTGGTATACAATAAAGTTGTTTTAGTTTCATAATTCCTGCTCGTATTTAGTTATTTAAAAGGCTGACATTGTCAGACATATCTCCACAGCACTGCGTTAGCTCTGGAGAAAGATGGCATACTAAATAGTCAAACTGGCTGTGGAATGTTTTCATTTCTTAAAAATTCACAACGAAAGTCCCCTGTTATTGTTATTTAAATTTTTATTATGAAGCGGAAAAATCAGGAAATGTTGGGTCTTCATCAACAGTAACGTTAACACCACTCCATAAGCAAACATGAGGCGGAAAATAAAGCAGATATAATATAGAAACTAAACTTCAAACTACACCGATTCAGTTAGAAGCTTCAAGTGTACGGAGAGCCGAACACAGACTTTCGCTGCCTGTCAGGAGACATCTTATGTCAGCAGACAGACTGTAGGTGGTGCTTTTTCATTAGTCATCGCACTTGTGATTTATGTGAGAGTAACAACTGACAAACACACTCGCACAACCAGCCTATATGGAAACAGAAATTATGTACGTATTTTTTATTTGCATATAGAGTGGGGAAGTGAGATCTGATCACAAGTGGGCACTCGGGACACATTCTACTGCCAGGTGGGAACGCAAATACCTAGAGCTGTCCACTTGAGATTGGATCACGCAGATCCGATTTTAAAACCAGGTCGGAACGGGGCCAGAGACAACAACATTGAACACCGTATTGGACACCCTAGATGACGGTGTATAAATACTGTATTTCAGGATAGAACATATTTATGGTTATTTGATTGTTTCACCGTTGTTCCATTTCCGGTAGATTGAACAGGAGAAGCTAGCTTCCCTGAAGAAGGTTGATGACGATAAGAAGGAAAAGGACATCCGAGAGAGGGCTCAGTCAAAAAGCCCAAGGAGGTAAGAAAACGATGTGTCAGTATTGAGATCAGTGGGCAGATGTTGGATTTGTGTAGACTACTTATTCTGTTTGCTACTTCTCTGTCCAGACGGAAGACAAGGTCCCCATCACCACGGCGAAGGTCACCAGTGAAGAGGGAAAGGAAACGTAGTGCCTCGCGCTCCCCAAGACGCAAACCCAGTCCAGTTGAGAGCAGTTCACCCCCTCCACCTCTGATGCAGCTGCCCACCAAACCTTTGGAGCAGCTTGTGGAGCCAGATACATTGGAAGGAGTTCTGCCAGAACCAGTCATCCAAGAAACTCCATCCATCTGGTTTGTAAAATACTTTCCTTACGTAAAATGTTGTCTTGGATTCAGTCAGTAGTTATTTGTTCCTAATATAAGGTTTAGTTTGTTTTAAGTATTTGTTTCGTTTTTTTGTAATTCAAGTCAGTTTTGAGTTGTACTTTCAAATTTCTTTCATGTTAATCCTTTCATTCTTAATGTTGGGTGGGAGAGGGTTGTTGCGATGCATTGGATCAAAAGCAAAAATAGTTAATTATATTTAGCTTAGAAACCGGTAGTATAGTACTGTAGCTTTGCTTTTAGATAAATGAATAAAACAAACCTGGGGTTAGAATTTAAACTTCATTCTGTGGACTGCAGTGACACGGTTGTGGAGGTGGTGAAACCAGATTCTGTGACTGAAGTCAAAGAATCTTCGCCAGAGAAGACTAATAAGAAAGAGGAAAGGCCCAGGTCCCGGGAGAGGGAGAAGGACAGCAGGAGGGAAAGACCTCACCACCGTTCTCGTTCTCATTCCCGCACTCGCAGGCGACGCTCCCGTTCTAGGTAATTGCTGTTAATTTAATTTTAAGTTCTTATGGTTTCCTCTGGTCTTCTGTTCCAGTGATCCTGTATAAAAAGTTCTTAAAGAAGAGAGAAAAAACTTCAAAGCTTTTTTCCCTATATAACCCATTTCAGATCTTACTCCCCTCGTAGAAGACCGAGTCCCAGGAGGAGGATGTCTCCTCGTAGAAGGAGCCCCCCCAGACGTGGCCCTACCAGCTCCAGACAGAGACACAGACGCTCCCCTGTCCGCAGGTCAGTGGCTGCAGCCTAGTGGTTAAAGGAACAATCTATTTATATATTAGATAGATGACCTATTATCTATATATATTGTTTTAGTATTTTATTGGCTACCACAATTGTAAATGACACGCAGCAAAGGACTACTGGTTGGGTCAGAGCCCAGGCTGCTGCTAAGTCACTCACTCTACTGGGTAAACCCTTGACGTCCCATGAGAATAAACTTTTAATGTTGTTAATGTGTTTGTGACCTGCAGGAGGCGCTCTCGCTCTGCTTCATCCTCTGGCAGCAGCTCTTCCAACTCTCGCTCACCTAAAAAAGCAGTGAAAAGAATATCTAACACACCGCCCCGGAAACCGGTCCATCATCCTGACAACCCCATTAGCCCCGCAGGGAAGGACAGACGATCACCATCTCCACGGGCCAGAAGGGGCAGAGGCTCTGCATCGCCAGCCAGATCATTTGGTATGATCTCTAGAATTCTTTCATTGCTCCCCTTAAATAATTACGTCTTTATCTCATACTGACAACCACACGATGCTTATAGCTCCTCCTGTGTTTTAGAAATTAGATTTCATCATTTAAAACCATGTAATGCTTAAATTCCCTTGAGGTTACAGAAAGTCAAATAATTCCTGTGCATTTTTAGGACTATTTCAAGAGCTATAGTAAAATAATATGATCATCATAAGTGCATCTATAATTCTTGTTTTGTCTTGGTTTTTAAGGTTTGAAGCGAAAACCAGGAGGAAGGGGTGATTCTCCATCTGATAATGCCAAGCCCAGACCTTCTGAAGGGTCTGAGTCAGGTAAGCATTACATTATGTCTCTTTGAAGAAATATAATGGCCTGTCACCACACGGTTCACACATTTTGATGGCTGGTCATATTGAGTTCCCAGCCACTTCTACTTGCCCCGGTTTTCAGCAGGAAGGGGCACGATGGCGCATGTACGTTTACCACATTTCTGTTTCCCATTACAAATTACCCACTTTCAATCATTGTGCCAATGACATGAAAAGGATTATTTGTGTTAATGCACTACCAGCTAAGATTGCTAGGCTAATGGTAGAAGCTTGGTCTCCCTGTACAGAAAAAAAAATTATTTCCATGGACTTGTGTGAAAATCGTGCTTCAACCTCATGCCAAAATAAATATTCCGACTTCACTTCAGAAACCAGGCTATGTTAGACCGTAGCAAATGGATTTTTTTTTTTTTTTTTTTTGCGATGTAGGAAGTTGAGTGAATCTATGCCCAAGGACCTCATTACAATGATCCAATATGTTCAGCTGCTTTTGATAATTGTGTATTGAAAACACTTGGCATATCAAGACAAACAGGAATGAACAAAAACCTCATGAAACACACTTGCCATTGTGTTATACTAACACAACGGACAATAGAAGTATAACTGTATGTAGGCCTGTAACTATGAGATTGGTCACACTTTGGTTTGCATCCATCAAACACGTTTACAAATGGTGTAATGTCCCAGAACTGTAGCTATCCTATGGATTACTACCAGAGAAAGCCCCACCCGTAGTTGCAAGTCATGTCGGCTTTTGAATGTTAATAATCCACCGAACCACGTTTTAGTAATGTTAGTCTGTCTGTGTTTAATCTACCATTGTGCTTTGTTAAATTGGTAACGTTTCCGTAAATGACGACGCCGTAGCGGAAATGGCCGTCATTTTTTTAACCTTATGCTACCGTAGTTCCTCTGGGATTTGGACTCTTATTTTTCTAATCTGTAAATTACAATTACAGTAGTTTGCTAACCTTTCTAAAGGTCCTAAGGGGTATGACTGTTAATGGTAATTGTTGATTTTGTTTAGATGCCAAATTGTAATTATATAAGTGGTTATTGGTTGGACTGTTGAGCTAAAGCTATGCTAGCTGCAGCTATACCTTGTTGCCATAGCAACTCTAAACATCTCTTAATACAGCCATGGTCTCAAGCCAGAGAAATTGAACATTTTTTTTTTTTTTTTTATTGATGAGGATAAATGTCCTATTGTCAAGTTTTTACATTATCTGGGTCACACAACCAAAAGATGTATCCTGGGATTCATTCAAAACTTGAATTTGTTTTGAAAAAGTAATAGGTAAATAAGTTTTAAATTGACTGAAAGACACAATTATATCGTTAATTGCAATTATTTCTGAGACAATTGTATAGCAAAATTTGGAATTGTGACAGCTCTAAATATATGGTCAAATGCCATGCATAGACCTAATAAAAACTCAAGCCACAGGTATATCAGTCATTTTGCTGTATTAACTTACTTTCCCATGGAAGTCTGTTTCACTGATTTTGCTAACACTGAGACACTCAATGCTCTACGTTTCAGACGAGGATAAAAATGAGAAAGAGGCAACAGCAGATTCGGTGCAGCAGCGACGTCAGTATCGCAGGCAGAATCGACAGTCGTCCTCAGGTTATAAGCGTTTTTATCCCCGTTCTGTCTCTCCCATACCCAACCCCTCTTTTATTCTAACCAAGTCTCTGTATATGCCATCTTGCACCCATCGTCTCATGGACTTTTGAAGCTGTGCCCTAACCCCAACCTTGGTGTATTTTCCTCAACGCATACAGTCAGTCAAGGCTACAATAAAACAGTCGCTCATGTCCTCTGTTTGGTTTCAGATACAGGGTCTTCCTCCTCCGAAGACGATGGGCACAAGAGGCCAACTACAGGGCCAGGTGCCAGAAATGGGGACGTCAGTAGGAGACGCAGCCGTACACCCTCCCCTCGGAGGCGACACAGGGATACCTCTCCAAGGTTAGATACTTGGCACACTACTTGCACATTGTTATCTAACGGTTTAAAAAAAAAAAGAGAAGTTGTGGGACAATAAAGATGGAAAAAATGGAAATTGAATCTCGCAGATATATATTGATATCCCACACAACAAAAGCTCAGCCACTCTCCTGTCTAAATCAGTTCTCATATGTCTTGGTAGTCATCCAGTGCAAAAATAAACATAATGAACTAGGGCTGGGCGGTATGGAGAAAATCAAATATCACGATATCTTTGACCAAATACCTCGAGATTGATACCGCAACGATATTGTAGTGTTGACTATTGATGCTTTCACAAAATATTTAAACAATGAGATTTTTGATAAAAAATCATCAGTAATATGGATATAATGACTACAGTAAGTGGGTAAAGGCAAATAATAGAACAGCTAGTAAAGTCTGGTAAGTTCAGAAAATGACATCACTTTACTGTAATGCAGCTTAGAACGGTAATAGACTATCTTTGGTCACATGTTGCCATTTTGATTTCGAGTGATCGCTCCTCACAATAAACAATCTTTGTTGTCCCTCGGATGATGTATTGCTGGCTTTACATGGGCCTAATGTGTGACGGACCTGCCTTCCATTGGTTTACAAGACAAAAACAAGCGTCTACCAAAGCATCATGGGAATCAAAATGGATGGTTAGCATCAGAGCTAGCGGTGATCAGTGGCTGAAAATTCACAAATTATGGACATAAAGTGGATCAATCTTTGATGTAAGGATTTATTGCTCAAAGACCCTGGAAAAAAAATGCACAAGTTCCAGGCTGGATGGAAAACCTCCTGTAGAGGCTCCAAAGACACCACCGTGACGGTCAGTGTGTTAGCTTTTAGCTGGAAAAGACGATAAGTCTCTAGCTCTTATGGCTGTAAAATAATTAAAATATGAATCGGAGATGCTGTATTCGCTGTTTTTCAGGGCGGATAGGGTTAACATGTTATATCAAATGATGTTCTGTGTTGTTCATATGTATAATCTTTTTTTATTATTATTTGTATCCCTTCAGGAAAAGACGTTCTCCTTCTCCTGGACGCAGACGTCACACCCCGTCTCCCCCACGGCGTCGCAGATCTCCCTCTCCTCCTCGACGAAGGTATAGCCCTGTTAATCATTTTTATCTCTAGAGCTATAATTTGATAATTAATAACTGACCATTTAAAAAGTTTTTTTAACAATTACATTTTGTGCTTCCCAGGTCTCCTTCCCCACCTCCCCGTCGTCGTTCGCCATCCCCAAGACGATATTCACCCCCTATCCAACGACGCTACAGCCCCTCACCTTTGCCTCCACAGAAGAGGAAGATATCTAGCTCTCCCACAAAACGCTCTTCTCCAGGGGCCAAGCGACGGCCGTCCAGGTCCCCCAAGCGCAGAAGTTCTCCTCCTCTAAGGAGACGCACTCCTCCATCCTCATCTCCACCCAGACACAGGAGGAGCCCCATGTTGCCTTCTGTCAGGCCAGGCAGGGATGCGCGATCCCCTGTTGCAGCAGCCAGCCGCCTCTCCCCGTCCCCTGCAAACCGCAGTCGCGTTGTAAGGGGTTCCACCAGTCCTCAGGGACGCTTTGAAACCTCCAATACATCTCCATCTAACCAGAGGAGACAGCAGTCCCCTTCACACAGTGGCAAACCCATCCGCAGAGTGTCCCGCACCCCGGAGCCACGCAACAACCAGAGGTAAGCAAGGCAGATAGCACCATCTCATGAGTGTCTTAATGCAGTTTTTATCTTTTTGTATTCTATAATCTGTTATGTACATGTGCCATTGGCCTTTTTGAATGTCACCTTTGTCCTCTCCACAGACAATCTCCAAGTCCCAAGCCTATGAGGAGAGCATCCTCCAGATCGGTTTCCCCTCAACCAGTAGCTCAGAAACGTCCAGTCCCTGCATCTGCCTCCCCCTCGCCGTCTCGCTCAGCCAGTGGGTCTCCGCCACCAGCAAAAAAAGCCAGCAGTGGTTCTGGCAGTCAATCCCCAAGCAAGGTTAGATATTTTAGCTTATTGACTAAATAGGGTTGTCTTAAGAATCTGCTGCATATATACAGGTTCATAATTAGTTCTGAATATTATGGGTATTTTTGGACAATCTGCCTATTCAATTTGTGTGTAAATGGGCAGGCAGCAAGCCAATAATGTTGTGTATGATTATATTAGCCAGTACTATCTTGCCATCCACCATCACCTCATGTCGGAAGTATACATTAATGTGAACTGTACTCAGATTAAATATGCAACATCATCCCATCTCTTTAACACTTTTAATGACCTTAAATACTGACAGTCTGTGAATGCATTCTGAACCTCAAAAATAAAAAGTATGACGTTGGATTGTTAAAAATTACCTGAAAATAAATAAGACCCCTGTTGTGGCATAGATCCTTTGTTTGTTTGTGGTGTTATTTAGTTGCACTGTTAATGTTGTCTTCATAAAAATCTGTTTTATTGCAGAATTCCGATGTTGAGGGCAGTGGGAAGAAAAAGAAGAAGAAGAAGGAAAAGAAACACAAGAAAGAGAAGAAACACAAGAAGCACAAGAAACATAAGAAGGCGAAGAGTGGTGGCACAGTGACTGGAGATGGACAAGAAAACCAATGTGTGGAAGAGGATGGAGAGTCTAGAAAGGTGATGGCTAGTTTCTGTGATTTTTAGCTACCAAGGCTTTGTGCTTCCTGCTCAACGGGGAACATATAAATGGTGGTTATTATGCTGGGTTTGTCATTCACCACGATTCTGTATTTGTGTCCAGGTGGCAAGTTGAAAGGCCTGTATTTCATGCTGTTTTTCGTTTAGGAATCAGACAGTGAAGTAGAGGACAGCTTGGATGACCTGGAGAAGCACCTAAGAGAAAAGGCCCTGCGCTCCATGAGGAAGGCCCAGTTGTCTCCATCACAGATGTCCTGAAAACAAAGGGATTTCTCACTTTTGAATTTTCCACTCACTCTTGATGTTTGTCATCAACCTGGTTCAGCTTTAGAATGTACAAATTGTTAAATCTCAAGTCTTTTTTTTTTTTTTTTTTTTTTTTTTACTGGTTTGGTACATTCTGAAGAGTGTTTTCATTAAGTGCTTGATTTGTCAGTTAGTGTATTATCTTAACTGTAAAGAAGCTTGTGTTGTTCATAATTTTAAATTGTTGAGCAGGGAAATGGATTAAGCTCAGAGGTTAGTTGGGCAGGTATAAGATATTTTCCACAGTCTACAATAGATTCCATTGAGAAATGATTGCATGTGCAGTGATTGTCTCTGATGTGCATGAACCACTGACCTTATGGAGTGTAGAGAAAAACCAACATACAGTAACATACTGTTACTATTGCCTTTTATTAGTGGAAACTAATAAGTTGCACAGCTGTGTGAACTGGCCGTAACAGAATGTCTTGTCCCATATTGTAACTTAAGAGTTGTTTAGCATCATTTAACCTGCTGTTTTTCTGACTTTAAAATTTGTCTTGTTATAAGACTAAAACAATCTGATGTGATAGAGTATGCTTTAATTTTTCCAAAAGGATTAATATGCAATTTTATGTTGACACCCCTGCACCAAGCTAATCTCTGTGGGACTGCTATATGATTTGTATTTAGTACCCCTGGCTCTTGTCATCCTTTCAGAATTAAAACCTTTTTATAGGATGTGTGTTTTCCTTAATGTTAAAATTTTGTCATTTCTGTTGTGGATGGGCTATGTCCAAACTGAGGCATCATTTAATTTAGGTTAATGAAATATTACCAGATGACTGAAATGAGACATGAGCAACCCACTGGATCCAGAATGTCAAAACCAACCACTACACATGCTGCAGCATATTACAGTGTCTGAAATATGATCTTTCTCACACTAGCATTAGCTAATTATTGAAATCCAAATTACCAACATGAAATTGTGAAAGGTTATCACTGACTGATTTGCCATTTGTAAGAGTAAATATCAAGTGACATTGTGAAAAAAAAATAGACCAAGCACAAATGCACTGTATGGTATGGAATAATAGAGCAAAAAATGAAATAAAAACTCCGTAAATGCAAAGCGAAGAAAATCCATCTGCATAGTAAATATGTTAATATGCAAAAACGGGTATACTATAGGTCATTCTTATAATGATGAAGGAACCAACACCAGTGATTTTCCCTGGGGTGCACAATTTAAATAAAAAAATTAATTGAGATATAATAACCAAACAAGATTGTATTCACTGGAGCGCAAAACTTAGGAAAGTATTGCTGGTAAGTAATTTAAAATCGTTTTATTTTTGGACAAAAAGCTAATTGAATCGGTGGTAAACTCTACTCAGAACCGCTATGTCTGCAGCCGCAGAGCGGCTCTCGAGCATCCTCGTGTTCCTCCCAACAAGAAGACTCCCCTCCTCAGACACTCCCACATTCTCTCTGTGCGCGCGCCTCGGATGACATCACGGCTTTAAATATTCCCGTTGCTTCTTCCCACCCGTCCTCATCACTACTCAACGAGCATTGGGAGCCTCACGGTTCATCGATGTTATTGTAGCTCAGCTTGGTTTAAGATATATAACTAGCAACGCCGAAACAATTGTACCTGACAGACGCCGCTGCCTCATTGTTCGCTTTGCTTATATTAAGACTTGTGTTTCTAGCACCGGGGGTGCTCCTTAGGGGGAGAAAAAAGCGCCTTCTGGGCTTCAGTGCGGAGGAAAAAAAGAGGTGGAGAAGAGGACCGAGCTAAGTCGGGCGTGGTAAAGAAAGAAGAAAAAAAACTCATCTTTTGTTAGCAAAACTTCGAAAAGTTGCACCCACAATGTCGCTGTCGGTACCGCAGAACGGAGTAAAGGCGGATAACGAACCCGTTATCGAGCTGTTTGTGAAGGTAAGACTGCAGCACAAAGTCGCATGGGAGAAGTTTTTCATTTTGAATAACTTGGATAAACCCAGCCGCATCAGTACATTGTGATGAATAATGAGTCTGCTGTTCGCTAACGTCAGTCAGTGTATTTATTTTTGTACAAATTATGTTTTTGTTTAGCTAAGACCGCTGAATCTAGGTACGTTGGTGTTTCACTCACAGGGTTTTCTAACGTACATTTCATAGAAAACACTAGAATATTTCTTGTCTCATTAATTTTAAACTTTTAGGTTTTATATCTACATCTCCCTCTGCCACTGTGGCCATGTGGAGCCTGCAGTGTCACAAGCAGGGCGGGTGCAGCTTTCCTCCCATCTTGGGGAAAGAAGAGCCTGCCAAGCTGAACGCTGGGCGCTAAATTCGTTAACAAAAGCTCCGTAGTAGTGGACCATAACAGCCGATTCAACACTGTAACATACATGTGCTCATTTGCTGCAGTTGCATTTCATGCTTATACATTGATTGATAAAATATATAGCTTCCCAGAATGATGGATTTTGCTGGACGTGCATCCATTCTTTCTTTCTATCCAGACATTCATGGATACTGGGGTAGACTAAAACCAGCCATTTGAATGTTAAGTTTGGTGTCTGGGCCACCTTGTCAACACTCAGTTTGCCATCAAATATCTCCCAAACTCGGTTTGGTGCTGCTGTTGCAATGCACAGTTTTCAATGCTTAACTGATACAGTATGAAAGACAATTGGGGGATATTGTTAAGGTTTGTTGCAGCCATGTGTCATCATCAGGGGTGTTATTGACACTGGTTGTTATTTAATGTCATATGTAACCTATTAGTATTGCTTTCTGGAAAGCACAATTCATCACATTTAGATGTGATAATAGATTAGGGTTAATGGATTTTTCTTCAGACTTTATTTTATGATATAGGGTCTACAGCTCTACTGTCCTTCCCTAAAAAAAAAAACCTGTGTTTTCATGTACCAAAATGTCTTTGCCTCAGCAGCGACAGTGGTGATGGTGGAGGGTTGTGAATGGCTGTTTTGTTTTCTTCAGCCTGCTGCTTAGCAGGGCGGGAAAATGGCAGGAGAAAGAAAAGGGGGGAGTGTGGGGCTGCCTAGGACAGGGGGTGTTGGAGGGAGTTATGGGGTCCTGACTGGGAGAGGGTTTTGGGGTGGTGGTGATGGTGCAGTGTTGTGTCACTAACCAGAAGAGTGAACACTTAATGGTGATGGTGAATGCTTGCGTTCCTGTGTTTTTAAAAAAGAAAAAAAAAAAGTGTAAATGCTACAGATGAGAGTAATTACTTGTGGTAAGCCTAATAAAGATTATCTACATATGTACTTTTTATTTAAATTAAATCAAATAATGCATGCGTAACCATCTGCCCACTCTCTTGGGTTGACTCCTTGAAGAGAAGCCTTTTGTAGTGAAGCATTGATGTAGCGGCAGGACAAATAGAAAAGAAACTGGCCAGCACCTTTTTCTCTTAACTACCTCTCACAGCCTACAGGAGAGGTTACATCATCCCCAGGCCTGGAACTTTTACACATGTGGCCAACTCTTCCCTCTCAGTCCCTCCCTCCTTGGACTGTGTAGCCCGTTGTGCACAGAAGTTTCTTCCATTGTGTTTCCCAGCCTGTCTGTGTGTTTGTTCGCAAGATAGTCTTTCGTTTCTATTGCCCCTTGCGTCGCTCTGTGTTACGTGCCAGCGTCTGACATGTCCACGTGTATTATTGAGGCCGTTCTTACTGTGCTGCGTTAAACACAGGCATGGGAGACAATGGCAGGCATGCAGGTTGCTGTAGGCATACTGCTGCGAGCCGGGCCTCTGGGAACAGCTGATAACAAAGTGTGTGCGTGTGTTCTCTACACACAGCAGTGTCAGATCTGTTAATGCACCACCACATATGAAAGGTGACTAATTATGCGTTGCCACCGTGTCCTAGCAGTGACGGTTTAGAGATACTTTTGATGATCTTGCAACTTCTTGTTTATAGCTACAGTTGTCACATTGCCATGGGAACACTTTACATTGTGCTCATCTGTGAGGGTGTGGACGTGAAGTTTGACGTTTTTAGTTTATATTGCTCTCGTTTGCAAATGAGCATGATATCTCTTTTGTAAGAGGGAGGATCGACCCTTGATCCCATCACAGTGCAGCAGATTATATATTGTTTTGCACACATGAGTATTAGCTGGTGTGCTGTAGAGGGTGACTTCCCAGGAACATCCAACCCTTGTCTGTTTGACTTGGCATGTCTTCCACACATCACATGGCTAAAGTGGTAACATGAAACCCTAAATCTAATGTATTAATTTGCTGTGATAGTTGGGGAAATATATTACTCTGACACAAAGCCAAAAAGAATGAAAGGGTGCAGGTTCCTAATAGTCAAATAGAATTATTTTTTTTACAGTATTTCTTTCCTCTCATAAATCGAGATCCATTCATCCATCCATCTGTATTGATTACAGCACTGCCTGATTGAATCAGTAATGTTCTTGAAAGCTGTTCTGACATCACGTTGGTGGTTTTCTTGTGTTACAGGGTGGTGAAGGAGATCCAGATGTGCATCATTTTCATTAAATCATTGCGTTTGGTTATGTTTTCATTTTACAAAGCTGTGTTAATGAGTCATTTTCCACCAGCATATGACTATGATAGTAAACCAAATATAGACAAACAAACAGACAGGCTCTACTTGTGTGCGCGTCTCTTGGCTGCCAGTGTGCCAAGGTCACACTACCGGTTACAAAACCTTCTGCTGCCTCCAGACCCTATTATAGCCGTGCCAGCAGTAACAACAGAGCCAGTAAACATGTTGGAGAAGAGCTTTTTCAGTCTGGATGGCATAAGAGCCTGTCTGTGTTTGTTTATGTCCTTCAATTCCATGGTAACCCTGGAGATGTAAGCCTGCAACATGGCAGAGCAAAGTCCCAGCAAAGCAGCACTAATGTTTTTTTTAAGCTTTTCTCAGGAAGTTTAATGTTTATTGCACACATAAACCATGACAAGACAAAACAAATTGGCAATTCCAAACATAGATTTTTTTTTTTTGGCACCTACAGCACATTGCGCATCACCATAAGCCTGTAAACCTAGAGGCTTCGATGAATAAAGAAAATAAAGTACATACTGACCCTTTAAGTACAGTAGGGCTACCAGAAATGGTGACATATAAAACACTGAACTAAATATTACCCTGATACAGGCTCTATCTGAACTCCTTGAACATGTCTTAACATAATAAAAACATGTCAATGTCAAATGCTGTCAATAAATTATTTTATTTTTTTATATAACGATTTATCGTGCAGGCCTACTACAATCCGTAGAAGGAATAAAGAAGGAATACATGCTCAACATGCATCACAAAGCCCACTCAGATTTAAGTCTTTCTTCCCTGGACATTAGAAAATATGTTACTGCTCTTGTGTCGCACCCTGAACCCTTAAGGCCCTGACACACCAACCCGATTATCGGCCGTCGGACATTCTGGCGAGGTCAGCGACTCGAGTCTGTTCGGTGTGTTCCGTGCCGTCGTCGATCGGAGGAGCCGTCTGCCTTCATTTGGGCTGATTTGACATGTTGAATCGGAAGGCGGGCAGTAGGACTCATTGGGGGATGAGCCTGACTAACGCCTCTCAAAGTCTGACACGAAATCTTTTAAACTGACCTTGGTGAACTATCTAAGTAAAATATGAGATTGTATTCTGAACGAAAGCCGCCATTATGCCTGGTTGTAAAATCCGGGAGCAGCCAGACCCACGTGATGCCTTTTCTGCCGAAGGTCAGGTTGGTGTGTCAGAGCCATAAGTTGACAGTATGTTCTGTTTAAGTTTATTCTAAAGGCCTTGGGAAGAGCATGTGACAATCAAACTTATGCCTTGTGTTGTGCTATTTTATGGAAACACAATGACCTTTTTCAGCAGTTACTGTGCTCTAGGAGGGTGTCGGCAATGGAGTACTGCTTTTTTATAGGAAAATCAATGGAGTGGTTTATTTTTGCCAAGCATAAAGAAATGCTGCAGTCAGCATCATGAGTTAGGGGCCAAAGATTAATGGCTTGTTACTGTTGCAGAATGCTGTGAGCTGTTGTTTCTGCTCTGTTAATTTGCTTTTGCAGCACCTGGCCCGTCTTCATTGCAACGGTCTGGTTGACTGACTCTGAACACTGCCCTAATCAATCTGGCAGTGTGTTATTATTACACCTATTTTTATAGGAGCTTTAAGATCAATGTTTGCATTTTCATGGGACAGCAGATTCAGAAGTTTATTTCATGTCCTTGTCTGTAGAATATGGGCTGGGTACATAGGCTGGATTGTTCCTGGCTGTGTCTGAATAAAAATGTGCTGTATAAAATCATGTTGTGCCAATATATCCTGAGGAAAAGCCTAGTTTGTTAGGAGGAAGAGCTTGTCTCGTTTGTGCTGCCCGACCAGGAAGCCAATGGCCAATGAAGCATTTCTCCTATGAGCTCAAGGACAGGAAGTTAGGCCACCCTGAAACAACATGGATCTGAGACTTTGAAGAGTTGATCTCAACAGAGAGTATTACTAACTGTACTAACACAGTTAGTTCATGGATTGGTGTGTTTCACTTGTTAACTTATTGGACTGTACAGGTTACTGCTCCAATTATAACCTACCGGATCAGGATGCAGAGGAAAAACGAGCCTTAGACCCTACCTCCGCCTCTCTGTTACGTCATCCTCACTGTCAGCAGAGGTGTGTGTGACCCCTGAAATTAGAAGAATCTGCACTGCTCGCTACACATGTAACTCAATCCATCTCAACGTGATCCAGTCTGCTTGTGTTTCACATGCTGTGTTCTTCATAGCAGAGCCTACTTAAGTGTATATGGCACAAAGTGTAGTATCAGAACGTGGAAGATTGGATGACAGGGGCATCTTTCTTGACTCATCATCATCAAGGTGCATAGTGGAGTGTCCCAAATGTCCATCTTGGCTGTTTTTTTTGTCTTTAAGGAACCTGGCAGAAGAAGACTAATGGAGCACTTCACTTGGTAATGTTAACGTCCTAATCACGGCAGCTCTGTAAGGGCTAAAATTGAAATCTTTGTATATATTTAAAAATTACTTTGCCTATTTAAGTATTTAAGTAGTGATCTGTTATGCCACTTGATATAATTAGCCTACATGTGGTAATATGATACATATACCCTAATGAGGCTAGATCTTGTCTTTTTAAAATTTTGGATATCTTAATATGATGCAATTTGCCTTTATCTAGTCATTATGTCCATGTTATTGGTGTATATTTATTAAAAATCCCATTAATATTTTGTGAAAGCACAAAGATAGTCGACCCTACAATATTGCCGCAATGTCAATGTATATGGTTAAAAATATTGTGATATTTGATTTTCTTCATATTGCCCAGCTCTATATACGGTCTACATTCTTTAAATTTAAAGGCTTGTGCGTGAGCTGTTGCTCAATTGTTTTGCATGTTTGATTTTTATGATGTAAAAAAGCCAGGCAGCATGTCTCAGACTGGTACTGAAAGGCAACTCAATTACAGGTCAGAGTGTACGCAGCAAGTGGCCAGAAAGAGACGCACGGTCTGCTCAGAATTACTGATGAGTGTTTGTGTGGCCTCTGGGCAGGCTTTTTCTGCCATGCGTATTATCTGGCATGTGTCTCGATTTACAATTTAATTTTTAAATTTTTTTTTTTTTTTTTTCTTCAATTGATTTATTGAAAGCCTTTGACATTAACATGTTTTAATTATGTAAAGACATGTTCAAGGAGTTCAGATCGAGCCTGTATCAGGGCCATATTTAGTTCAATGTGTTATGTCACTATTTCTGGTAGCCTACTGTACTTAAATGCATCATTAAAGCGCCCATATTATGCTCATTTTCATTTTCTCATAACTGTATTTTAAGGTTGTACCAGAATAGGTTTACATGGTTTAATTTTCAAAAAACACCATATTTTTCTTGTACTGCACAGCTCTCTCTCACTGCTGCAGATCCTCTTTTCACCTGGTTTCTGTTTTAGCTACAGAGTGAGACCTCTTTTCATCTTCTTCTTCACTACTATCTTTGATTGCACTCGCACATGCTCAGTAGTTCAGATGTAGATCATGTCACCTAGCTAACTATAGAGACAGTAAAAGAAAGCCTGTTTCTCCAACTTTGGTCAGTTACAAGGCAGGATTAGCTGGGAGACTTCTGAATGAGGGCGCACATGTAAGTAGTTCTTGTAGATTATGGTGAACTTGTGTGTGTTGTAGCAGTGATTTGCTATTGAGAACGACGTAGCAGCTCACTAAGAGACTGAAGGCAGGACACATTCAGAAAACGTATCTCACTCAAAACAGAATGGATGGATTTTTTTCAAAGTTTGTATGTGTGTGGAAGCACCAGAGACACAAAAGAACACCCCAAATCCCAGAAAAAGTGATTTTTTTTTTTTCAGAATATGGGCACTTTAAAGCCTCTACATTGACAGGCTTATGGTGATGCGCAATGTGCTTTAGGTGTATTAAAAAATCGGTTTAGTACTGCCAATTTGTTTTGTCATGGTTCATGTGTGCAATAAACATTAAACTTCCTGAGGCAAAAAATTGTAACATAGACTTGTGATATCAATTCTAAGCTAAAAAAATCATGATTCATATTTTTCCCCGAATCGTGCAGGCCTATGTGGGTGAGCATGTGTGAATACATGAGTCTGCCCTAGTCATCAGCCTGGGGTCTATGAATGCGTAAGTTGGTGGAGAGTTGGAGCTCGGTGTTTGTGTTAGACACTTGAAACAACAGTCACAGCGAGGGTGATTGTTGGTTCATGCTGATCTCCTACATGGCTGTCTGTTTGTTTTTCCATCAATTTAGAGCTGTACAAGGCTACTCGTCACCAAACACCCATTTGGCTGTTGGTCTTATCTCTTCTACACTCTGGCTAAATACAGCAGTTACATTATGACTTTGCTTACATCATTGGCGTGGCATGGTTATGCAGTAAGCCTCTTTTTAAACTTCAGTCTCTGAAACTGGTGGTTCTCAGACAGCGCACCGTAGGCCTGTGTCTGACTGGAAGTCTTAAGGTTTCCACTGAGTGATGTCAGCCAGAGTCAGAGCCACACCAAGGATGTGATGGCGTTTCCATATTCCAGCAGGATCTGACTCCTCTGTACACTCATCTCTCTGAGCGTAGTCTCAGGACTGAGCCCCACCCAGTCCGGCCCTAGTCATTCAGACACACAACCTCAATACTTGTTTTTTAGGGGTCCAAGCCCGAGGGGGCATGGGAACCGCGTAATGCAAAGCATCACGGTTCACAGCTCCAACGGAGCGTGGAACCCTATTGTTTTTCTAAGGATTTCTTCTTCTTCTTCTTCTTCTTCTTCTTCTTCTTCTTCTTCTTCTTCTTCTTCCATATTTTTATTATTCTTCTCCGCCTAAAACTCCGACTGCAGCCTAAACCGTACATAGTGGGGAGTTGCCATTTTCAGGACTGGTCCAAAACCCCGCAAGGACCTCAGGCGCAAAAATTTACCCATTTCCACCACTAGGTGGCGCTATAGCAGACAAAAACGCGTTTGGCCCCATAACTCCCAAACCGTACACCCGACATTCAAAAACAATACATCAACGCGTTCCCTGGATCCAACTGAATCACGTGATATAGGCCACGCCCATTTGTCTAGACTTTTATGCCTTAAAAATCGTGATTTATCAAAAACGTACTTTTTTTAACTACTCCTACACCGAGCGACCGATCTGCACGAAACTTGGACCGTGGCATCTCCAGACTGGCCTGACTAAAAGTTATGGAAAGACATTTTATACGATAAAAATTGCGCATATAACGCACAAGCAAATTTGCGTAGCTAACTATGAAAACACCAACTTTGCCATATCTCAGCCAAAATGAAAGCTATCAACCCCAAACTTTAGATTATTCTTTGCCATGCCCCTCTGGAGGGACCCCATGCGTTTTACGAAAATTGGTCACTAGGGGGCGCTACAACTACAAAAAGTTTATATCTCATGAACGGCTCATCCGATTTATACGAAATTTGACGCGTACCATCTAGGGCCAATCTTGAGGCCATCCCTAGAATGGAGTACCGAGGGGTCAAAGTGGGCGTGGCCTATGGGACCCAATGTGACCCAACTCTAGATTCACCACTTACACTAATGTGAACAACATCAAATTTACAGGGTAGATGGACAATGGGCCGTGGATCACACCTACCAAAAATTACACATATGGACCTCTAGGTGGCGCTGTAATGGTTTTTTGTCATTACCTCCCACAATACACATCACACATTAGAAATTCTTGCATCCACGTATTCCTTGAATCAATCTGAATTGCCTGATATAGGCCCCGCCCATTTCCACGCAAACGTTTTTTCGCAGTATCGCGCAACATGCAAAACCAACTTTCGCGAACTCGTCCTAGGCCGTTCGACCGATCTGCACAAAACCTGGTAGTTAGCATCTCCAGATGGACCTGACAAAAAGTTATGGAAATCGTTTTGCTACGTTGAAGTATGCCAATTTCACAACCAAACAAATTGTCCTAGTTAGCTACGACACACGTATCATATCATATCTCGGTTAAATTTAAAGTTATCACCAAATGACTTGAGATCCTTGTTCACCATTCCACTTCGATACTGTGTACCAAATTTGGTGAAGATCGGCCTTTAGGGGGCGCTATAAGCAACGTTTATTTGTTTCGCCCACTAACTCAATGCATTTAAATGGGAAATTTGCAATTGCAATATCTCTGCCACAGTAAAAGCAATCAACACAAAATTTGTGGTGCTCGTTCGGCATGGCCTTCTGACACGCTGTACCAAATTTGGCGAAGATCGGCCATTAGGGGGCGCTATACTCAATATATGTTGGTATACCAGTTTGGGCCTTTTAATCCATTCTGAGTCGAGCAAGTCGTATGCAACGCCAAACGGCACTTCTTAATACTAACTTCATAACTTCATAATCATAAATAGTCGAAGCGTAGGGTCTTTTGGAGCTAAAAGCTAACAGTTGCCCCTTTCTGCTGGTGTTTTCTTTGTCTTCCTAGCCCTTACAGAAGGTTTTGCGTCCAGCCTTGAAGTCCAGAGTTTTTCGGTTATTTTTAATTTGATCCATACCGTTATATCCAAGATTGATACACCGTGAGTTGAAAGCCTACTGAGTCGAAAGCCTACTTTACGGCTTTATTATCGACTTAATAGGCGCGCGTGCTCGTGTCGGCCGCTGTCCGTTTCCTAAGGTTCTGAAATGCGAACAACTTTTGACTACTTTACGTTTTTTTAAACAACGTGAAAAGCAGAGTAGACCTCGTGCATCAAACCTCTCGATGTTCACCGACGTGTGCCCCCCCTACCTAATGGTTCGGGTCCCGCATCGGCGCAGCTTCGCGCTTCTTCGCGCTTCTTCGCGCTTCTTCGGGCGCGACTGGCGCGTCTCCCGGCGGCGTCGGAGGCCGGCGGCATAGGAGGCGTGTGGCGTCGGAGGCCGGCGGCTATGGAGGGGGGCGGGCAGCGTCGGAGGCTTGGGCCCCGTTCGTAACTGCTTGCAGTTCTAGTTTATTTTTTTTATTTTTTTTGACGATTGTCAAAATCTGCCCATAGGAATGAGTATTGAATTCTTTTGAGTACCAAAGGTGGCATTAGATGCCCAGTTGAACGAATACTCTTCATTTAACCAATTTTAATCGACTGCTGTATTTGTCTCAGCCTTATTCAGACAGCTCATCCTTTGCCTGGATGCAATTTTCCTTGAACCTGAAATTGTGAATAGGCATGTTAACAGTGAAATTGCTTCAGCAGCTGGAGTCAAAAAATATCGCGTGGCATTAAAAATAGAGATGGTCCGATACCATTTTTTGCTTCCCGATACCAATTCCGATACTTGAAATTGCGTATCAGCCGGTACCGATCCGATACCAGTGTGTCATATATTTCATTATGTTTTAACAGCTGTATACTACTATCCCTGTATGGATGTGATATGATTTCTATCTTTGTTGTTGGTCTGGCTCAGGTTAAACTCTTTGTGAAACATGAACAAACACAAACAATGAATGTCACAGAACTTTCTTTTACTATCCAGTTTGACAGTCAATTGTAACGGAAAAAGAACATAAACTACTTTAACGTAGATTTTCTTTAGGGCTTTATTACGTGGTATCGGATTGGTGCATAAACTCCAGTACTTCCCGATACCAGAGTTTTAGGCAGTATCGGAACATCGAACATCGCTAATTAAAAACCTCTCTAATGTTTTGCTTAGACAAAGTCTGTAATTCACGCTGACACCCTGAGTTCTACTGTCTTGCCAAGTAGCTGCCCTGCTGACATGGCCATGAACAAGTTATCAAATCATTCCATTGGTAGGGCTGCTGTTCTGTAGCTGGCCTTGACCTCTGACCAGCCCCATGATATGACAAGGGGTCATGCGTCTAACTTCTTCAGTCAACCTGGTCAGAAAGATGTCATTTTGGCGTGTTATCAAGACGCTTAATCGCTTTTTAGCGTGTTTATCAACGCCGTTCGGCCGCCATTGACCAACATTACGTGTGAATTTTCGCCGTAGCAAGGAGTATGAAGTGAGGTTGGTTGGGGTGGCGAATGGGCCCCAGGAGAGCTGGGATCGTGTCCTGCGTGTGGTGTTTTATTTTATTTAAAAAAAAAAAAACTAAAGCCTTTCCCAATTTTTTTTTTTTTTTTTTTACGTGTGCGACATTCTCGCGATAACACGCAACGTGGCGACGCCACGTGGTGTGTATGTTTACATCCGCTGTATACCGCGTAGACATACACGTGGATAGCTCAAAATGCGTACAGATAACACGCCATTTGGCTTTAGGAAAGTGGTGTGTATGTTTACGCAGAGTCATGATGCCATGTTGACCTGGTTCTGTATTAAACGGCCAGCTTTGGGTTCAACTGCTAAGTCTAGTTCCAGTCCTAACCCCAGGCCTGGCTGTATACTTGGCCAGCAAACTGGGAGAGGTGTTGCCATGATGTTACCATGGCTGCCCACTCTCAAATGGACATTCCTGCTGTGTGTCAGAGCAGGAGGAGGAAAGCTGCAGCGCTTGTTACATCGTTGGTTCCTTATTCGGTCAAAGTGTGGCTTGAACTTTTTGAGCAGCCCACCTAATTTAGAATATGAAGTGTGTTGGGGAGGGGAAGGCTCGGCAGCCATGTTACTAAAATTAGGCTGTGAGCAGAGACTGGGAGGGCCGTGCCCAGTCTGAACAGGATTCCTTGTCCCTGAATGCTGACTACTGTAACTGTGGTCTCACATCACCAGTCTAGAAAAAGGAAACTTCTGTCTTAAAGAAATACCTGTAAATAGTTGAGAAAGTGGGAGAATAAAAGAAGTCAAGGTTGAGTTGAACAGCTCTTGCGTTTTTATGTGCCTGCTTGTAAAAATGTTATAGGACCGGACTTCTGAAGAGGAAACCTTTTGTGCTTGTTAAAAGTGCACATACCTGCAAGTGCTTACATAGCCATGTTATGTTCAAGCTAATTAGTTAAGGCCTAGCATCATCCTCATTACTGCCGAGATGTGTGGAGTTGTTCATTAATCAGCAGCTACATAGAATAGTAGTCATTGGGGTAGTGATAAAGAGGTATGACCAAACACTGTGTGTTTTGAAAAGAAAGTGTTTTAAAGACACCACTGGTCCCCTTGATGACTGAGGTCTCATTGTTCTGCTGCAAGGCCACGCTGTCCTGGACACAGACTCCTAGATAACATCTGACTTAAGCTGTGTGTGTGTGTGTGTGTGTGTGTGTGTGTGTGTGTGTGTGTGTGTGTGTGTGTGTGTGTGTGTGTGTGTGTGTGTGTGTGTGTGTGTGTGTGTGTGTGTGTGTGTGTGTGTGTGTGTGTGTGTGTGTGTGTGTGTGTTTAAATAAACAAGCATATGTTGACTCACTGTCCATCCATTAAGCCTCAACAAAGCTTGAGAGTCTGTTAGCGGAGTAGTAGTCAGCTGTCTTCTGTGCCCTAGACGTTGTTATAACTGTTTCATATAAGGAAATCTCTGTGAAAGATGGTGTAACCGTCTGTAAGACGTGAGTCATTTCTGACATTGGAGGCAAAATAGCAGGCTACACACTGGGCACTGCTCAGTGTTCCTGTGAATGCTGCTTGTGTTTGGAATCAAATCGCTGCTTTACTTCTTGGAAAAAGGGGACATTTTTTTTCAACTGATGTGCCTTTCCTTATAAGGGCCCACTCAAAATAATTTCTTGCCTTGCTTGTGTCTTTTTATTGGGGCGTCCCCCCCCACCTTGCTAACTGGTGACGTACCTAAAGCTTTACAAACAAAGTGCATTGTGTTGTTGCTGTATTAAAGGTTCTCCAGGAGCCCTTTTCTGAATGTCGCACTGTAATAGTGGCACTCTGGAAAGTGTTAGTAGGATGGAGGACTATGCTTTGAGGGGTGTGTCCTGAACCTTAATACTAGTTTTGGGCCATAGCCTTCATATCAAAATCTTGTTTTAATTTTCATCGATCCCCTGAGCTTATTCTCTAAGGCGCTACTTTGAAATGTTATTCAGCACAATTATTGCTGAAGACAACCTCACTTGGGTCCATACAGTGAAAGGTAGGGCAGCCCTTCCTTAAAAGCTAAGCAGTTCAAATTAGAGCCCAACCGATATATCAGCGGGCCGATTTCAGGCATTTTCCAAACTATTGGTATCTGCATTTCTAATGGCCGATAAATGAATATTTAAAAAATAAAATGAAAATGGACGAAACACCCTTCAACCATGTTGTGAGTGTTGGCGTTGCATAGTTTGTCCACCAGATGGCACTCTACAACGTGACGTCCCTGTTGGCAACACTATTTCTTTGACATTTTTTTTTATTTAATTTTTTTTACTGTGTTTTTGTTCAAAGGACTTAAGTTTCATATCTTAAGTTTGTATTTTTATACATTTTATTTATCATAACTTTTAATATATTTTGATGTTCCTCTGTTCTGTGACAATAAAACAAACAAGTTTATTTTTAAACTGCATTATCATTATTTTAGTGAGGACTCATAAATAACTACAAATAACTAATGTTAGGGAAATCTGTTTGTTTTGTTACGCATTTCTGGATTATTTAATTTTTCTATCTATCTATCACGGCCGATATATCGGAATATCTGATTTTTAAATCACCAAATATTTGTATCGATATCGGCCTTAAAAAGGCTTTATTGGTCGGGCTCTAGTTCAAATGTCACAGACAGCGGAAATGCAGCTCCACCAGCATCATCACTTACGCTAAACAAAGCACCCTCTCCGGCGGGAGTAACGGGAAATTTCTGGAATAGTTTCTCCCTCCCCCCCAAATGCCCAACCCCCCGGACTCTACAGAGGGGCCCAGGATAAGGGGAAAAGAGGTGGAAGGAGGAAGAAAGAGGAAGCGTGCCAAACGGCATACAGCCTCTGAAGCTAGCTATCTTTTCTCTTCCTCCTTCTTAAAGCTTCCATTACCGCTTGTTCTCCTTCGTCATTCTCCTTTTGTCTATGATCCTTAGTTTCCTCTCTATTTACTGTAATATATCTCTCTCTAGCTGTTTGCCCCTCTCTCCCTATTTACTGTAATCTCTCTCTCTCTCTCTCTCCCCACTCCCCAGCTGTCTGCCATCTCTGTCTGCAGCAGATCCCTGCTGTCAGTATCTTTAGCAGAGCGCTGCAGTCTGCTCTGCAGCAGACACCAGAGGGGAGGAGCACTGCCATGGCTCCTTGGACAGATCGAGAGAGAGAGGGAAAAACGTGTAAAACCTCTTTCTCAGCTTAAAAGCAGCTCGTGTTGAAGTACAGCAAACGTATTTTGATTTACAAATCACATTGCGTCGTTGGGTTTGAATTTTTGTCCCTACAGAACGGGAGCTCCCTTCAGACGGTTTACCTGTCGGTTGGTAATCCCCTCCACACTGTGTGCTCTGCTTTCCATGTCATATGTGTCTGGCCATTGCCATGGGAACAGTTGCTGTGCTGCATTGCCACCCTTGATCCAGAACTGAATGATTCTCCGTAGGTGTGGCGCTGTAGGCCGATGGAGTAATCATCCCATTGATGTCTTTCTGATTCACTCAGGATCAGCAAATGCTAGTGTAGTCTGGTGATGGCCATCTTATCCCCAACACTTCATGGCCGAAGCTTTATTTTAGAATTTAATCATGTAAAGTGAAAAGAGGACTTTCATTTGCTGAACAAAGGCAGTGATCTAAGCCAAGCTTTTCAGATATTGAATTCAGGGGGGGAGAGGACAGTCGCAGTACAATGGGAGCCAGCAGGCAGATCAAGCAGAGCCATCCCACTGGGCGTCACACAGAGGACAATAACAGCAGCCAGCCTGTCCGCACCAGCAAGGAGCTGCTGGACTGACTGAACCCTCCAGAACAAAGTCCACTATTGAAGACAGCGCAGAACCTCTGCATCTCACATAATAAACAGATAATCTTCTTAAGATAGTGGTTGAGGTAAAACTGATTTTTGAATCAGATTTTTATTCAGCACTCTTTGCAAGTCTTGTGTACATCTTCTGCATTACACACAAATAGTCACACTTTGAATATTACCTCAGGACAGATGCAGAAGGGAATGAGGAGTGACTGACGAACCAAGAGGCAGATAAAAACCCAACAATATTCAGCAGCTTACAGAGGCTCTGCTACAGTAATACACTGAATGAAGAGGTGCATTCCAGAGCACCTTGAATGACCTCCATGCTTTGTGAATACATGAATAAGGTGGATTCCTTTTTGGCCTGCCTTGCCTGGATAATGGCATACCTCAACCGAGCCACGCAGCTCTGAACCAAGTCTATGGTAAAGGTTGTGGTATACAGTATATGTTTGGTGGCGCATTGAAGAAGTAGAGTTGAGATAACTTTTTTTTTTTTTTTTTTTGTCAGTGCACCACGAATGAAAAGGAATGAGAACAATATTGGATTTCAGTTTCACAGTGATTTCTTCTTTAATAAGTAGTAATAGTAATTTTGCCGTTACATGATTTAACTAAAAATGAAATGAAATTTTCTTGGAGCAGACATTCACTGTGCGGTAATCAGCTTTGCATATTTCATTAAGATACTACGCAAACCTCAGTTAATCAAATGAAGTGTGTGTGTGTGTGTGTGTGTGTGTGTGTGTGTGTGTGTGTGTGTGTGTGTGTGTGTGTGTGTGTGTGTGTGTGTGTGTGTGTGTGTGTGTGTGTGTGTGTGTGTGTGTGTGTGTGTGTGTGTGTGTGTGTGTGTGTGTGTGTGTGTGTGTGTGTGTGTGTGTACAGACTGTTCTGTCAGTGCTTTAGCTTAAAAAAAACATGCATGTTGTGTTTTTAAATCTCTTCTCAAAACTCAGTCCTGTTTCGCTCTGGTGCTAATGAGCGTCAGTCATTAATTTGGAGGACATGCGCCACATTAATCCAATTCCCATAGCCACTGCTCAGTCCTGTGTTTGTGCAGTCTTGCATAAGAGGAAACAAGAGGCGGTCCGAGTCTTAATCACGCCAAAAGTTTCCTCTTTCTCTTGGACAGTAGTTCTCATTAATGGAGGGGAAGTGTGCTGAAGTATTTAAGACAAGAGGGTCGACTCCCTCCACTCTTTCCCTCCTACTTCTTTTCGAGGGCAGCCTGTAATGTGCATAAAGAGTCATTGTCTGAAATGGGCACTCTTTGGGTGAGTGCAGTAAAACGCCCTGGGCCGTAAACAGAGATGTGATCTCTATCCAGGTTGTTTTGGTCTCCAAGCGCTATGAGTAGTAGAAACCTGTTACACATGTTTTTAAGATCTTTATCTGCTATCTTGTGTTTTATGCTTGCAATAATTCAATCTTGGACTTTTCCTTCCTGTGTCTGAAAGATATAAACGGTGGGGCCATCATTTGTGTACTCAGTCGTCAGGAATGATAGAGTACCTGAAACATATTGCTGATAAGTAATCTACTCCTATTCTAACTTGCTATCTGTGTGTTTATTTAAGGCGGGAAGTGATGGAGAGAGCATCGGGAACTGCCCTTTCTCCCAGAGGCTCTTCATGATCCTGTGGCTTAAAGGAGTCGTCTTCAACGTCACCACAGTGGACCTCAAGAGGTGAGTCCTACTCCCGTTCCCCCATCCTGTCCACCGCTTCCTTATCGTCCTCTACTGCAGCTTATCCTTCCTTCATTGACTGTTTAATCAGGATTAAAACCTTCCTTTGATAGCCTCCTACAGCTTTTCTGGGCGTTTTCACAAAGGCCTTGCGGCTCTGTAATGCTTTGATCCAGCCCCACCTCTGACACACTCGCTGCTTCCCCACTGCTTATTTGGTTTTCCCATGACCCTTTCTCAGGCCGGAGAAAATCAGAGGAAAAATAAACATACAGACTCTGGAGAGGCTATTTAAGGTTCCGCTCACTTCCTGTCTAGATTTTGGTGGGCCAACATGTTATTTTTCACCACAGGCATCAGAAAATGGTGATCATCTGCAATTCTGACTGCAAGTGAACGTGCTTTGCCATGTGGATTCCAGTACCACAGATTCTTTACTGAACCCGCTATGTTTTGTGTGTGTGTGATTCATCTAAATGCTCCCTAAATGTTTTTCCACTTGCTAAGGCAGGACTAGGCAAGTGCCAGATTATTTTCAGACATGGTCAGATGAAAGTCTGGTTTATATGCTCTTCGCCACGTGTGTTTGACTCAGAGATTTGAGATTTCTGCTGTTTTGTTCCAAAGCGCGGTTTATCGGTGTGGCAGCTGGTTCCTCATCAGGCGTCTCCTCCTCTGGGACCTGGAGACCACTGCTTGCTGAGGAATCACAACCGAGATGTACTTAATAAATATTGGGCCTCTTTTGTACAGCTAAAAGAAGGAAAGAAGTGTCCATTTGACTTGACATTTGGTTTTCACACATGTCCGCATATTCAAGATGAGTGCATAGGTTTGGGTATATTTGCATATGTTTTCCCTAGCAGAAGGCACGTTTCATAAAACCGAGCATGCTGATATCCTGTAAAAGGCAATGTAGGATGTCCGCCCACTTAGCAGTGTCCGTTAAACCCTTTGCTCCTCAAACAACCCTTTTGTTCAGCAGGAGTGACTACTTGGGGCGGTGCTTTACTTTTTATTTCTTTCCAGGGGAACAAGTGATCCAGACTCCATGCTATATAGTCTCCTTGTAACCTTGAGTAAACATAAAGAAGAAGAAGCCGTGTTTGCCATATTTATGGCTCTTTTATTGTAGTATTTAAATGGAAGAACATTGTACGTTGTTACACTTGTAGAAGGACATGAATGTCACATGTCACTGCCATAAGTCGAAATGTTTTACCCTCCCTGAGTTTATGTTTGGGTCAAGGCTATCATGTTAAAGGGATAGTTCAGAGTTTTTTAAGTGTGGTTGTATGAGGTACTTATCCATAGTCAGTGGGCCTACTTTTTTTAGGCACAAAATACGTTTTGCTGTGTGCCCCCATACTGCTGCCCGCTTCTCCAAACATGTGGCATGCTGACCGCTATCTGCTGTAGGTAATACACCGACTATGGATAAGTACCTCATACAATCCCACCTCAAAATACCCAAACTATTTGTTTCAGTTATGAAGGCCTGTGATTCTTAAGGCAGTTTGTTACGCACGCGTCAGTGATATCACTGGGTGAGGGTGCCACTTCCCCTTTGCATGCCAAAGAGTTGAAGTCGTATCCTGTTTTTTGTGCCCTCAGATGGCTTTTCCTTAAACTCAGCCGATGAAGGGATCTAAGTCAGTTGTGTTCACACTACTCACTCAACACATGCTCATTTTATTCATGTGTTGTCAGTGTCATCTGCCTGCCAGAGACATCTGGCACAAAATGTGCTGGTTTGAAGGCTGCAGGGAGAAAGGGACAGCCAAACACACTCATGGAGACAGACAAACACACACTTACACAGTTAAAGACTGAGCACTGAGCAGCTATAGTTGGAGAAGGATGAGGGCTGGATGGCTCTTAAACAAAGTGGTTTAGGTGCAGCAGGCTGAAAAAGAGCCACAGCACTTTCAATTTCTTAAACTTGCTTGAAATTTTTTTTTTTTTTTTTTTTTTTTTTTTTAAGGAGACCAGTTATGAATCTTGTCCCCATTCGCAGTTCTTTCATATCTTAATTCTATGTGGGAGGGGAAGTTATTTTTACTTGCTAGATCCGCATGCATTATAAAAATGTTTAAGTTGGTTGTGTGGCTTTGTTCCATTTAGTTCTATCCACTAAAGTTGTTTCACTTCTCTTCCAGGAAGCCTGCAGACCTCCAGAACCTGGCCCCTGGCACACACCCACCCTTTATCACCTTCAACGGCGAGGTCAAAACTGACGTCAACAAGATCGAGGAGTTCCTTGAGGATGTCCTCTCCCCACCCAAGTGAGTTTCTTCTCACCTCTGTGGCAAGGCTTTGACACACTGAAACACTGAACACGCTGCACTACTGTCATGAGCACACTTCTTTTAAATGCTCTGTTAGCATGTAATGAACGGTAGCTACCAATGTTTTACTTAAAGGATAAGGCTTGCAATATTTTATAAATACACATTTGGGCACTCAAAATAAACTACAGTGCCCATGTTCAGTTTAGACAGTATATAAGAATGGACCAACAGATCCCGTTGCTCTGGACGGAGACCAGTGAACGATATTAGAAGCACTTTTACGGTGAGCGCTGAGCGTTACTGTGCAACCTCCCCCTTGGTTTTAATGGGTTTTGTTTACAGCTGGAACAATACAGAAGTATAAAGTGTGTATTTACTTGTTTGTGTGCTTGTGTGCAGGTACATCAAGCTTGGTGCAAGACACCCTGAGTCAAACACAGCTGGTATGGACATCTTTGCCAAGTTTTCAGCATTCATTAAGAACTCAAAACCAGATGCAAATGAGGGTAAGCTACCTGCATCTGTTTTTGACACACACACACACACACACACACACACACACACACACACACACACACACACACACACACACACACACACACACACACACACACACACACACAGTATGTTACATAACATAACATGCATACATAACATACATACACACAATGGTTAAGAGAGCCAGAAACCTTCCTATCGTATGTGTAGGGAGAGCTCTCTGGTTGCTAGGCGACATTGGTAGCCCTGCCCTGATTGGTGGTTTACAGCCTCACTTAGGAACACAGAGCTTTTGTTCCTCTTGTCCTCATGCTCTCTGTCTCACCTGGTGGAGCTCTCTGGAAAACCACACAGCAGCTATCCTGAGAATTAACTAGTGCTCACAATCTCATCCTTCCCGTTCCTGACTCATGCACCCCACTGTAAGAGAGGGGTCATATCACAAACTTCACAGATACGGTTATTGGAATAATATGCAAAATATGTAGTCTATTGTCTCCACAGATTTCTTTGGCATCCTGGGTGAAACAATTTCTGGAATTGTTTCCCTTGAAGAAAGTTCATGTTATTCACAAAATGCCAAGAATTAGTATCATATTTTAGTTGGCTGTTCTCCACCCTGGGAAAATATTGAACCATGGTGAGCTGGATGTGGAAGCCAAGGCTGTGTCAACAGAGTTTGAGGCGGAATGTCATGGTTCAATGATAAGTGCTTTCCGAAGATAACCAGTCAAGTCTACTGTTAAACTACTGGATTAAACATTCAGTCTATCAGTCATATTTTCCAACAATAGAATGAATTGTTAATGAATGATGATCGATAGATGAATGGGGTGAAGAAAAAATATTACAGCTGTGCACTGCAATCAAATGCAATCCATCGAAATCTGTGGTGGGTAGTAAGCTTTTAATAAGATGGTATGTGTTACTTCAGCATACCATTGTATCACAATGCTATTGTCATAGATTGGGTTAGATTGTACAGGTGTCCATGATGTGTCTGTTTCCTACATTTCAAAATGTACACAGTGTAAATGCACGCAAAGTCTTGTCTTTTGATGAAATGCTGCCCTCATGTGGCTGATAAGCATATGGGTGTAGCAGCTGCAGTAGCAGGCCTCAGGAAAACCCATTCAATTAGATAAAAACATATTAAAGTAGATTATTTGCTCACTGAATATATAATTAAACTGTTTTTTTTTTTTTTTTTATAATATCTCTTGCGTCTCCTTGCAGCTCTGGAGCGCGGCCTCCTGAAGACACTGCAGAAGCTGGACGAGTATCTGCGCTCACCACTGCCTGACGAGATCGACCACAACAGCATCGAGGACGTCAAAGTGTCCAACCGCAAATTCTTGGACGGTGATGAAATGACCCTGGCTGACTGTAACCTGCTGCCCAAGCTGCATATAGTCAAAGTGAGCAACGGAGCATTTTGAACATCACAGAATCACTGTCGTGTTAATTGTGATATCTTGGTGTTAACATGGCACACCCACAGAGCACCCACACAGGTGTTTTCACTTAAGTTACCTGATTAGGCTTCTCAGGACTGTGTGGGAACACACAGACTGTACATCTCCCTCGCTCTCCTGTTGCACCTGTCTGGGCGGAACAAAGATCAACCGTGAGATTGGTGACCTCATGTCGTTCCCAGCATAGCTCCGCCCAACATCAACCTAAGCACTGGGCTAATCAGCCAGGGGAAACGCCTGTATGGGTGGGCAGGGTCTTCACAGGCATGAGGTCTGCAAACTTCATGAATCACTGAGAAAAGGAGGGACTTCTCCCACTCATACTGGTGTAGCAAAACTAATAGCAGGAGAGTACGGAGTCCCCCCCCTGGAGTCAGCTGAGGGGAAAAAAATAAAAATAAAACGTGCGCACAGAATAAAAATCTGTTCTCTCGGTTTTATAAACTGTTCGCACAGAATCATAATCTGTGCCCTCTGTTTTATAAATGTGAGCAAAGAAGGATAAAAGATATTTACAGATTCGAACTTCCGGGATCAATTACTCTATAGCGAAATGTTATTAAATCACAAACGATGCATCTTTCCTAACGTAGTAAGGTTAACAACAAACTTCAAACTTTTCATCAAAACGAGCCGTCCTCTGACCTGGAGAAATAACATTGGTCTCTGCGAGCAGCCGGCGGTGAGACGGCAGGAAGACGAGTGCTTAGGGACCATCTATAAACTAAAGTTATTTTTTAAAAGTAAGTGCTGTAGTAAAACTAGCAGGAGACAAGTTATAATTGAGGTAAGTTTGGAGACTCTACCTTATTTAATTATTAAATTAATAAATATTTTTGTGTCGGTGTTGTAGTTTATAGACGGTCCCTAAGCACTCGTCTCACCGCCGGCTGCTCGCAGAGACCAATGTTATTCTCCAGGTTGGAGGATGGCTTGTTTTGATGAAATAGTTTGTAGCTCATTGTTAACCTTACTACGTTAGGAAAGATGCGTCGTTTGTGATTTGATAACATTTCGCTATAGAGTAATTGATCCCAGAAGTTTGAATCTGTGAATATCTTTCTAACTTTGCTCACGTTGATAAAACCGAGGGCACAGATTATGAATCCGTGCCCTTGGTTTATAAAACGTCAGTCTCAGCTGACCCCAGGGGGGCTCCGTAGGAGAGAGATAGCAGTCAAGCTATCAGATCAGAAAAGGTTTTCTTGCCACAATAAGTACCCTTATGTGGAATTTGCCTTGGTATGTATATAAAAAAATAAATAAATACAGAAAAAACAAATGTATATACATACAAAGTAACTGTTGCATTAAAAAAAGTGCAAAATTATTGCAAAGAATATAAATTGATCAAATCCTTACACACCCACATGCTTCCAAGAAGGCGTTTTTTAATTAGGGAAAGGAGTGGACAATGGTTATGTAGAACCTTCTGTTTTAAGTTTGGCATGAGGGTGAGACTAGTTTTAATTTCAGTCTTATTGTGGGTGCTTAAGTTTCTCAAAATGAATGACTTTTTCAACAAGCCACATGTCCTGTTGTTGATCCAACTCTGTAAGGCTGCAACTACTGATGATTTCCATCGTTGATTAATCTTGAAAGGAACCATTTTCTCAACTAATTAATTAATCATTTGGTTTATATAAATAAATAGTAATAAAAAAATGTCCATCACAATTTTTTTAAGTTTGCAAGTTGATCTTGTTTTGTCTAACGGTCCAAAACTCAACAAAGAAAGAAAAGCAGCAAAATATTCATATTTAAGAAGCTGGAACTAGTGAATGCTTGGCGGTTTCTTTTTCAGTATTGACTTTAAACAACTATCAAACTTTTTTTTTTTTTTTCTCCCATTGATCAACAATTTAAAAATAATTCAATGTTTAATTAACAAATGACTTAAAAAAAAAAAAAAAAAAAAAAAAACTGTTGCAGCAACAGCTGTTTTTTTTATTTTTTATTTTTTTTTTTTATTTAATCCAACTATTAAACAAATGTAATTTCCTGACCGATTATTTTTGTTGGATTAGATTAGCTCTGAATTGATGCAAAGAAATGACAGTATAAACTGCATCACAGAGCTTCGCAAAGACTGGAACGGGCTGTTTTGCTGGCGCCCCGAGTTTATGAAAGAGTTCATCGCTCAATTGGTGAGATTTATAACTTCTAATACCTTCCTCCAGGTGGTTGCCAAGAAGTACAGAGGCTTTGACATCCCCAAAGAGATGACTGCCATCTGGAAGTACCTGAACATCGCCTACACGCGCGAAGAGTTCACCAACACCTGCCCCAGTGACAAAGAGATTGAAATAGCCTACGGAGACGTAGCCAAGAGGCTGGTCAAATAAGCTCCTCTGTCCTGACCTCCATCCCTCTGCCCCTACCCCCACCCCCACCCCCTCCTCTCTACACACCTCCCCTCCCCAGCACTGGGACTGATGTGCTCATTCACGAGAAAGAAAAAAAAAACTCTGGACTTGTTTTCCTTCTCTCCTCATCCACAGCGACTCCCAATGCATGAACCCTTTTTTTGTTTGTTTTTTTTTTCCTTACAAAGACTTTTTTTTTTTTTTTTTTTTTTTTTTTTTTTCAGCAAAAGGTCACCATTTTTCCACCTTTTATTGTTAATTGCTTTTGCTTTTCATTTGCTGATGCGTCTTGTGAGGCAACGGAGAAGCAGCCAGGCACGTGTATCAGTGCTTATCAACGTCGGGAGCGTCGTCAAACACTCTCCCTGATAAGTGGCCTTCAAGCAGACCTTCCCTCTGCGTTTTTTTTTTTTTTTTTTTTTTTCTGTTGTCTGTGTAATATTGAAATAGCTCTTTCTAGGATTGCTTTAAACTGAGACGCAGTTTTCTTCCCTGTCTTTTGGCTTATTAAGAGGCATTGTAAACAGTGTAGAAGCTAATCCAAACCTGAGTGGTTGACATATCACGAGAGATGCTTTATATTATTGTTGCGCTGCTTAAAATAAATCAAAAATAATTGTAACTGCAGGTAAAGCTACCCTAGTATCCATGCTCTGATTTCATCATTGCCTCAAATAGGCAAAAGCCTGGTAGCTCAGTAGAATTGTAGGGAATTTCCTGTACCGGCTGCAGAAGTAACAACTCAGGACAAATCTAACCTGAGGTCTAAGAAATATTTAACCACATGTAGCTTACAGGCATTCAAGGAGGTGTAGATGTCTAGACTGGCCTTTTGTTAATCACCACAGAAAAGCTCGCTAACTCTTTCTTCTCTTGTGAAGCATGAAGGAAAGACTTCGGTCGTGCTGACTGTAGCGGTAGTTTGGATTACACATGGCCGACCAAAAGGGGCACATTATACTGGTCTCACTGTGGATAGGATGACTCCGGCTATGTAAAATAAAAAATTAAGAAAGAAACCACACTTTGTTTCCTTCTACATAGCATACAAAATGAAGGACACAAATGTGCAGTCGTGCACCAGGAAAGACGACTTGAAGATATTTATGACAAAACGAATGAGGGAGTAGCAATGAAACGAATGCCTTTTCTCTTGAGTATGTAGATTGATCTCTATGGTAGTGAATGTATGATACAGTAGCTCCAAAAGTGCTTTAGTGCGGAATAAGCAAAACCCTGTTTTTGTTTTCTCCCGTTTGCCATGTTTTTTTCAAACATTTGTTATGACATACATTTGATAAAAAAGGAATTGTAAATATTTGTTTGATCGCTCAGAATTCAATGTGTCAATTTTATACATATCTGAATTTTGAGAAAAATGGGCTCATTTCTTGCCTGCTTGGATTTTTAACTCTAGATAAACCATCTCCACTTTGCCTTACTTGTTTTGTTTTTTTTTCTCTCTGCAGATGTTTTGCAGAACGGTTATTTGGAGATCATTTCATTACGACACAATTGTGATGTTGTACAAAGAAAATTCCCAAGCTATGTCATGGCTTTTTTTTTTTTTTTTTTTTTTTTTTAACAATATTGACTGAATTGAAATAAACTTATTGGCACTTGACTTTGGTTTGCCATTTACTATGAGAGAGTGGGTTGCTTTTGGCCCTCAATTCTATTTACTTCTTTCATGTTTTTAGATTACTATTCATATAGGGCTGGGCAATATATCCATATTATATCTATCGTGATATGAGACTAGATATCGTCTTAGATTTAGTATAGTGATATGACGTGTTTTTTCACTGGTTTTAAAGGCTGCATTACAGTGAAGTGATGTACTTTTCTGAACCTACCAGACTGTTCTAGCTGTTCTATGATTTGCCTTTTTCCCACTTCAACATTATGTCCACATTACTGATGATTATCTAAAATCTAAGTGTGAAGATATTTTGTTAAAGCACCAATTGTCAACCATAGAATATCACCGCAATATTGATATCGAAGTATTTGGTCAAAAATATTGTGGTATCTGATTTTTCTCCATATCGCCCAGCCCTATATTCATAACCCATACCAATATTCTTTACCAATCGGAACAAATTCTCCCTTCAAATTGAAAAGAAAATGGTGAAAGACTTAACGACCAAGATGCTAATGTGTATACTAGTGAAAAACTTGGACCCACTGTATGTTGTCGTCGGTCCAGTGGCTCATAACCATCCTTTTATCTATAATCTTTAACTTCTGTACAGTAACAAAGGTTCTTTCTTGATCTTGAAAACAGTTTGACAAAAATAATTCTCAATATGGAGTCCAACCTACTTGTTTTTCAAAGCTTTTAACTGCATCTTGTGGCCCTCCGTAGGCATAATGGAGATGACAAATGAATAACATCACCTGGTTGGACACGGAGTTAAGAAGTATCTGTCAAAATTTGTTACGGTTAGTTTAAAGCCACGTTGTACTGGTTTAGACCCTGAAACAGAATCTGAATTTCTAATCTCATATTTACTTTCATTTGGATTTGTTTACGCTGTCTAGGAAAAAGAAGCAGATCTGTGCCAGCTCAGGGAAAATCCATATTTAGGCCAGTTTACCTGCTGAGTACACGCATGGAGTACCCCACAGAGGGGTCCGGGGACCCTTGAAGGACCTTAAGCTCCACAGCAAACAGGAAAATAATTGCCATTCTTTAAAATCAATTGAGAAATGAATGTTTTGGGGAAGCTTTGCATTCCTGTGCTATATCATCCTTATTAAAAACATGGCGTATTGCGTCTCTCTGTTGTTAATCTCTTAAATCACTGATACAGAAATACAGAAATGTTTGGGAACCCCTGCGCGACAGCACGTTTGTTTACAGCTCTCTCCCTCGCTGAAGAATGTCTCACGTGGGTGTCCAGCCACTGTGGGCGCCACCTCCCCATGAAGACACCCTCTGGCTGTCAGCTTGATAGTGTTTTCCAGCCAATTCCCTACTGTTCTGAAGCACAAACAAGTCTATTCTGCAGAGCTGATTGCAGCAAAAGTTTCGCAAGAGAAAAAAAAAAAAAAAAAAAAAAAGGTGTGTGGGCGTACAGTCTTTGGATGCTCTCCAGATCATTAAAGTGTCATGTTTCAGCCTTAGACATTCTTTACTCCTTTACTGGTGAACACTGAGACACATTCTCCACTTGTAATTCACAGGGAGGAAAATATACCCATAAGTAAACAGACGTGTCTGTGTGTGTGTGTGTGTGTGTGTGTGTGTGTGTGTGTGTGTGTGTGTGTGTGTCTGTGTGTGTGCGTCAGTGTGAGGTAAGAGAAGACACAACGAGGCTGGCTATCATTCAGACCACACACTCATTACAAGCATGATGAGTGTATTAGTGTAATTGGGTAATGAAGGTGAGTATTGTTATTCTCCAACATGTTGACAGGGCTATAATACACACCATGAGAGGGAGCCAACAAGTCAGCTAAGCTGGTTACAGATGTGTGTTTCTTTGGATTTTTCTTTGTTAGGATGAGAAAAAAAATGTGTAACTTTACCCTTCCTTGATATACATGCTTTTACTTTAACAGGTAAATCAATCAGCTGTGTATTTTTCACTAGTCAACATGCTCTGCAGAGCCTTTTTTTCTGTTTGGCATTGACTCTTTCTCTGCAGTGCCAGTTTTACACAACAACCATTTATGCAGCTGGTTAAATATTTACACAGGTAAAGTAGCTCGCTCAAGGGTACACAGTGATATCCCAACTGGGCTTTGGGCCTACAATGTGTGAAAACCCTTCTTTGCATATGGACTCTGTGCACCTGACATTTGATGTGGCTACGTAGGTTGCTTTGTATTTGGTTTACGCTGCTGATTGACAGCACACAGGCCTATATGTAGAAAATCCATGGCTGCAAGAATATTGGGATTCTCACAATTTAAAATGATTGTTGTTAGAAATGTTTTATTTTTTTTAATTTGCCTATAATATTCTTTTTTTTTTGATTATTTTTTGGGGCTTTTCCCTTTATTTTTTGGGAGTGACAGTGGATAGACAGGAAAGGTGGGAGAGAGATGTGGGGATTACACACAACAAAGGGCCGCAGGTTGGATTCAAACCCGGGCCGCTGCAAAGGACTCAGCCTACATGGGGCGCACGCTCTAACTGGGTGAGCTAGAGGTCGCCCCTTGCCCATAATATTCTTGTCACTGACATTCTCTAACATTCTATAGTGAGAGCTAAATTAAAGAAAATTAAATTTTTACTGCCAGTTTGCCAGTTTTCAAAGTTCACTGTGGCAAAGAAGGCCTGCCATTATCAGTTTAACATATACAATTTGCCTTTAGGCTGGGTTTTATAATGGTTGTAGAAGGTGGCAGACAGGAGGCTACAAACAATACTATCAAGTAGGTGTGCACATACACAAATCTTACATTGTCTTTATGATAAATATATCATAAAAATAAGTTATTGATGGCTAAAAGAATTAGCCTAAGGCAGCAGTTCTCAGCCTTTGTGTGGCCCATTATAATAAAGCAGAGTCCACTTGTGACCCATGTCTCCAGTCACATTGGTTCATAGATTATGACCAGGTCAAAGAAAGAGTTTTATTTGAAAAATGCTTAGAGACTTATAGGATATATTTGTATTCAGTAGTTAACAAGAAAAAACACAATATTAAGGAAACTGAAAAAAAAACGAATACAATTTTGTGTAGCATAATAACTGTTTCTGCTCTTCTATCTTGCTCATCATCGCATGACCCCTCAAATTTATCTTGTGTGCCTATAAGGGACACTAAAGCACTGGTACTATACGGTGATTACCATAATGATGATTATGTGGCCATGTACACATTCATTTCCTTTTCTCTTTTTTTTTTTTGCAGTTACAGCATTCAACTAATTGAAATTAAAATTAGGAAACATATTTGTTATGTCGAGCAGCCAGATGCCAAGCGTGTGCTTCATGGCACGCCTTCAAGCTAAAATAAAAAGTTTCTAACTGTCTAAACACAGTGTAAAGAAGTTTCACTTGGGTGACTTGTAAATTAACTAATTAATGGCTGTTTTCCACTCAGGTGTGCCAGTGTAAGAGTTTTGGTATTATACATTCTGGCTCAGTGGCAGGGTACTGGCACATTTAAATGGAACCAACCCGTATTAAATGTTATAGTTGCACCTGTGCTTCCCCTGCAATGAGAACTAATAATTATAGCTAGTAAGAAAGGTTTATGAAAGATTTTAAAAGAATTGATATGACACCACTGTAATTGCCTATATGGCTGCTCACCACAGTAGCTTGTTAATATTCAAAAAATATTATTATGTTTCAACAGGTGTGAATCACTGGGTATGTTAGCACAGCTAATGAGCCAATCAGAGCCACGCAGCAGAAGTGAAAACACGGCGGTTGCCAGTATGGCCAGACCACACGGTGTGTTGTTGTTGTTTTTGGCTAGCGCTGAAGTAGGCATTTCTGTCAGAATACTACAGTACTCACTGTAGACCTCAACACCCCCATAATGCCTTACATTCTCTTCACTGCTCCTTACATCTTCAGTAATGTTGGCTTTTATTCAGAAAATATGTTGGCGCCATCAGCTCGCGACCTTTTTAAATACTCGTCGTCTGCGACTGGTTAGCAAGAGCGCCGAGTCCTGTGTCGATGCTCCAAAAAGGTGCGTTTTTCTTGCCAAACTTCAACTTGTACAAGCTGTCATTGACCCATCATCTTGTAAGTCTTTTTTGGCAGCCACACAGGGGGTTTTGTCTGGTAGGCAAACCAGGCATATAGTGACTAATAAATAGGCCTCTGAAAAACACATCCATATGCTAAGAGTGATGCAGAGTGGCACACTGGAGGAAAGCATGAAACTCGAGAATATTCCTATATATTTTGTGCGTTCAAATGCAATGAATCTCAATAGTTTGGCAAAGTATCCAGTGCCAAGACTAGAATAGCTAACTGGTGAACGTGTTATTAGAGGTTTATTTTAAAGGTTCAGTTCACCTATGTTACAAACATATTTTCTCAAGTATAGTTGTAGACTCGTCTGCTGCCACTCCTAAACAATGCACGTGACAAAAATGTTGTTTGTGGTGCTAACCACAAAAGCTAACTTATCTTTCCATGAACACTGTCCCTTGTTACTCTGCGCAGTCCACAGAACTGTAAACATCAGTGGTGGAGAAAATCTTCAGATCTTTTACTTAATTTAGTAGATAAACCACACTGTGAAGCAACTCTATCACAAGTAAAAGTCCTACATTTAAAAAGTGATTTATATCAAGATATTTAGTGTACGCAAAATGTACACAAATAGAGGTAAATACTCATAATATAGGAAATGACTTCTGTGAGAGTCATACATGTTATATTATTGGTTTATTCTTACTAATGATAAAGGGTGTATGTAAAATGTTATTGTCGTAGGGGATCCAGGTAGAGCTTTTTAGGTTTTGACAGTTTTATATACTGCTGGGCAGTTTGATTTATAACAAGTATACAATTTTAACTCAAGTAAAGTAACTACAATTCAGTGCTGGAGTAAACATACTTTCATGTAGATGTGTATGCGTAGTTTTTTTGAACAGCATATTTAAAATTCCACTCTCCTCCTTTGTGTCAGGGTAGACGCGGAAGTCTCAGATTGATATCTCAAACCTGGGCAAAGAAAACCTACACTACAGTATCTGCAAGGCTAGATACCACCCCATGTGAGTGAGAAAATGTGTTCATTTGTAATTTGGTTGAACTGACCCCTTAATTGAAGTTGACCACAGTTTCAAAGGTGGTCAATTTAAATTAACCTTTACAACCTCTACAGACTGTTGTAAGGAGTGTGTCCTCCTTAAAAGCCAGTCTTCCATTGGGTGCACACTGCCTCTGCAACAAACACAATCACTCATTATTTGAGTGTTGTAAGGGTCCAATGTTGCCATACAAGTGGAGTTCATATTGGAGTTAATTGTGGCATCAGCCACCCCATCAACTCCCAGACAACCAAGTAACAGCCCAGCTTATCTGCCACACTCCAGTGCCTGCAGTCAACCAGTCAGGGTGGGTTTTGTGTGCTCACATTGTTTATTTTAGCCCCCATTAAAATGTGGTGGGGTGGCTTTCTCTCTCCGGGGCTCGGTGGCTACTGTGGTGGCCCCCCTTGGGCGGCCCACAAAAAGCTTGCCACTCACCCCATCTGGGTCCTGCAGTCACACCCTGTGGCAGAGCTGCGGTTAACTGTGGCTGTTGGCTGGTAAAGAGGCACAGTGAGGGTTCAAGGATACAAAAATCAGGAAGGAGAATTGCCATTCATCATAATTACCACTAGAGGGTACTCAGCCCCAGTGAGCTAAAAGAGGGTGAACTATTCTCCCTGTTTTTTCTTTTTCTTATCTCCTTAACATGGTCAGCACTTTTTCACAGGAAGCATGAGGGAGGATGTATGTGTTTGTGTGTGTGTGTGTGTGTGTGTGTGTGTGTGGGGGGGGGGGGGGATTAGGAGAGATGTGGGTCTTAAAGTAAGTGGTTTTGAAGAGAAAAAGGGCAACTATGAGTCCTTGTCAGCTGTGTACTTGAAAGACACCTTGTGACGTCAGGTATTTTAATGCCTCCAGGGGCCTTTGTCCAGGTTGTTTAGTCTCTTTAAAAGACTACAATAGTGGCCTGTTTTATTTTGTCTGTGACGGAAAAACTATTAGACATAAAAGACTTTGCTCTGTCAGCAGCCACGCCCCCACCTTAAGCTTCACACAGAGGAAGATTTACCTCGCAGTTTATGTTATGTTAGTGTGTCGAAGCCTACTGCAAATATCTGTCTGGTATGTGGTCAATTATTTCTGTGTGTGTGTGTGTGTGTGTGTCTGTCTTTGTGCTAAAGTGAACTAGCAGGTTCCCATTCAGAACCATATAGCACATCTAGGGGAAAAGAGAGGAGGTCTTTGAAGTTTTGGTTCTGCCATCCGTCTCCAGCTAACTGACTTTCTTTTCATGCCAGCCATTGCAGAGGCCAGGCCCGTTGAAAGAGAAACGCCCCAACTGGCTTCTCACTGCCATGTCGCCATGGTGAAATGACAAAGACTACACTCACGTGCCCCTACTGACAGAAAAGCTCCTCTCTGTTTTGATTCGGCTTTTGTCCTGTCTGTGCTATCTTAAAACTGACTAAGCGTTCAACTGAGTAGAGAAGCCTAGAGTAAAAGGCAATTAAACTTGCTGCCGAGGTTAATGGCCATAAGTGCCCACGCTGCAGGTGCTGGCCCTCCGTCCTTGGTTTCTCTCAGATCTAAACAAAAGTGCCTCCTTTACTCGCCAGCAGCCGTAGAGGATGCTATGACATTCAGCTTTAACACTGGAGGAGGATAGGAGGAGGAGAATGAGGGGAGATCTATTGATTGCCCTTAGCTGCTCCTTCATAGCCTGTGTGCAAGGCTCGTGTTGGCTAAGCCCTCTAGCCTAATGGCTTTTAGACATCCATTAGTTTGCTGCAGGCAGCGTGGTTTAAGTAAGTAACAAAAGGCTCTGTCAGAATGCTTTAAGCATTAATAAGACAGTCAGTGTTACCTCTCCAGCCTGTCAGCTCATCAGGAACGCACAAGTCAAGATCACAAGGCCAAAAGGCTGGTTTACTGCAGGGATTTTGAGAGTTTCTTTGGCTACGCTGTTTTCGGTTAGCCCTGAGCCGGATTAGCTTTTGGTCTTTTGGGAATTTGTTTCGATTGAGCAGTGAAAGCTGTGGCTCACTCACCCCGTAAACTTGCAGCGTCCCTGGACTTGTGTGCAGTAAAAGTCCCGTCTCACACTGACATGTGAAGAAGTGCCAGGAGTTCTGAACATTTGCACGGTTCACTTAACGAGGAGAGACCTATGGCTCAATACTGGGAAAGGGGCTCAATAGGAATGGGGTTAGAAGTGCAGTGTGTTTGGTGTTATATGGCAACGGAACCGCAGGCCTCGACCAGCATGAAAGGCAGAGTCTGTTGGGTTTTGGGGAGTTTTTTTTTGTTGTTAAGCTGTTTTCTGTTCTGCTCCTAAAGCCATCTTGTTTTTATAAAAGTTGTTTGTTAGGAGCATGGTCCTTCTCTTTTGCAGAGAAAGGCGCTGTGGCCTACACTGTTTCAAATCCCTGTAATTATTGGGTCCTTCTCTCTTTGATGGTGCACACACTGGCATTATATCTAATATGTGTATGGGTTGACACATACGCCCAAATACGTTGAAATACATGCACATATACACTTCCTTCTGAGCCCGGATCACATTAGTTTTGATTCTTTTTCACCAGTCTGTGTGTGAATGCTTCTGCGGTGACCCATTTTGCCCAACAAACTCTTCTGCTTTCTGGATATTGTGTGGTGTGTTTCCCCCCGGTCTGTCTGTCTTTAATGCCACTGTGTCCCTGCAATCCCTCAAAATCCTGGGCTTTAATGCATCGGTTACCATATTTTTCCACCGAGATGACTGTCGCTTGCCGGGAAGCCATCACGTTGTGTGTGTATGTGCGTGCGTTCACTTGGGCCATTTTTGGAAGAGTCCCTGTGTTCTCTCTGCATCAGCGCTACGGAAGCCTCCTGGGTACGTTTCTGCTGCCCACATACACCCAAGAATCTTGCTTTGGTTGGAAGTGTGTCTGTTTTTTTTCCAGCCATCATAAAGAAGACAAACTCCTCTACTGTCTCCCCATCCTATATTAACAAGCTGTGTTTGGCCCTGGGCTCACCATAACAGGTCCGCTCTGGGTTGCCGCTGGCTACAGTAAAAATCAACACCTCCTCTACCCCAGACTGAGACTTTTCAGTGCTTAGATCCAGTTTTCCCCCACAAATCTCTAGTTTTCAATCTCAGTTGCTTGGTAGTTAGCTAGATCCAATTTGACATTATGCAATAATAGACAATGTTATTATGCTTTGGCACCCGCTAAGCTTCCTCACTTCCGTTTCATCTATATTCTATGCTTATAGCAGTCCATTTGTTGGCAAGTTTTTTTCAAGATTACCCCTTCACCATCAGTGCCACCTGAGGAATATCTTAGAGACAAGGACAGATCTAGACTGGCTTCTTATGGCTGGCTGCTCTCTGGTCTGCCAACCGAGCAGGAAACAATAGAAGGCCAGAACAATGAGCTGGCTGCAGATCAGTAGGGGCCTGCTTGGCCTCTCCCAGACGCTACGTCTTATTTCCTTTTTGATTACTCAAGCCTGCCTGATGAGCGGCACACTCACACTCCTCTGTGTCTGCCTGCCCGTGAGAGAAATCACAAAGACTTTTTGTAGGAGACTGGTTTTGATTTGGAGGCTGGAATGCCTTTGTGATAATGTCGCAAGATTTGTTGGCAGTGGTGTGATAGATGTGTGTGAGACAAAAGGAGAAAAGTTCTGGTTTAGTGTGGGGGGGGAGGGTTATGACATGTGTATGCCATAATTCAGACATTCAGGTATTAGAAGCTCGATTTCTGAATATTGTGTGGTTGAGTGTCCTGGTGTGCTTTTCTGTGAAGATTTATGTCAGTGTCCACTGATTGGCTTCCAGGATCTGCCCATAAACAGCCTTTAAACGGAGGAATAGTAGTGCTGGCACTGAAGTCCAAACTGTATTGCCACCCAAGCGTGCAGATCGCCCGCTGTGGGGTGGGTCCCCTTCGCCTGCCCCTCACTAGCTCCCACCACTGCTCCCACCACTGCTCTCTCTCCCCCCCCCCCCCAACCCTTCACCACCAGGCCGGAGGAAGGAAATCAAACCAATTACGGTTGTATTTAAAGAAAATTGGAGCAGGGCCGGAAAAGTGGAGGCATTTCCAAAAACCACGAAAAGAAAAACTGCAGGGCCGCTCTTTGGCAAAATACAGTGTGACTGTGAAGCAGAGTAGAATGGCACTTCTCTGAAAACAGAAGTAGAAATATTTTGTTGTGTATAAGTAATAAATATGTTCTTCATCTAAAAACGAAATATCAGCGTCAACCAAAAAACTGTACGATTCCTTTCGGTGTCCTCAATAATCTGTTTCTGTGTCCGTCTCACTGAGTGAGATTGATGGTTTTGCTTCCCTGGTGGACCTGTTTTGATGGATGGTTTTTAAGGACTGACTGTGTTTATGTTCAGGTCTGCCATGCCCTGCTGCGAGTGGCCTGCCAGAAGGCCGCACTTCATAATGTGGCTGAATACACCAATCCACACAAAATCCTCCTTGGCTCACTCTGCTGCTGCAGACCCTGCTGAGGTGCTGTATAGGGCCTCTCATAAAGTACAAACACCTGTAGGCTTCAAACTGGGAGAGAATCAAGTATTTGTATGTATTGTGCATCCTTTTGGCCACAATTTGTCACAGTCTGGGGCCAAAAAGCTTGTCTTGGATCAGTGTTGTATTTGCCACCCCCTGATTTGATGTATTCTCTTTGTTTTACCTCTCTCTCTGTCCGTCTCTGATCCTCCTCCTCGCTGTCATCTCTCAGGAAAACCCCCTCATTACTAGGCCCTGGATGTAAATGCTTCATTTTTCATCCCCCAACAATCCCTCTTTGTTCCACGGGCCATTTGGCTGTTATAATTCAGCACTTAAAAGCAATTATTCCTAAAAATGAATGCTCACTAACAGGCGTCTCGAGACTCTCAAAAGATATTTTTCCTCCTTCATCATCCTTTCTGCCTTATGGGCAAAAACAAAAGGAGAGGAAATCAAGGTGTCTGGTGTCTGTAGATCAACACAGGTACAACATTGTGTTATGTGTAAACTCACACATGTATGCACAGAAAAGGGAAAAAAAAACACACACACACACAAACTGTTACTTAACAAACTACTTCACATGCACACACTATAAAGAGTGTAAGATGAGCTCCCATTAAGGATGAAAACAAACCAGTGAGTGGGAGGTGTCCCCTGAGGAACTCCACAGTCGCTATAGTAGAACCATGGAACCATGGGAACTGGTTAGTAGAGGCCTGCAGGGGCCGCCACAGCCAGACACAGGGGTGTGTAATATTGACAGACAGACAGACAGACAGACAGACAGACAGACAGACAGACATACAGAAACACTAAAGCAATGGCTTTCAGTCACCTCACCTGTCTAACAATAACAATACATGACACTCTATTGGGTGTCAGCAGTAGCTTGATTAATTCATACTCGGCTTTGATTATCTTGATAGCTATGTTAACGATCAAAGTGCCAAAATAGCAACAGCAGTACAACTCTAACTGACTGTTACCGAAAGAGTGATGATATTGGAAAGATGATGACAGATACATTTTTTTTTTCTTGTGTTTAGTGACACTTGAGAGGATTAGGGGGAAAATGTTGTCGCTCCAACAGTTTATGGGTCAGAGGAGGCTGTAGGTCTGGTGGTATTCTCAGTGGTTTTCACTGATTTCTTTACAGCCACATGAGCCCTTACTGGTGAAAGGATCTTAGTCATCGAGATGACAGTCAGTCCCAGAATGACATTTACTTTTACAAGGACCGAGACGTACAGTAGAACTTATGCAACAAACAAAAAGAGAGTGGGAACAAGAAAAGCAAGAAAGCAAGGGACAATGCAAGCTTTTAGTGACCACTCATGTTCCCATGTGGCCTAAAACAGACTTGAGCAATCGTCCTCATTTTACTAAATACTTGCGTACACACGGATGAAAAAAGTAAGGGAGATAGAAAGATAGAAAGTGCGTGTGTGAACCGCCCATTTAGCATGTTCCCCTGCTTGAGCAGGAAGTGAACGGAGACCTTGTCCACAGGGATCTCTGTTTCCCCTTCTCTGTCCCCCCCCCCCCCACACACACACACACACACACACACACACACACACACACACACACACACACACACTCTGCCAGGCTCTCCCCCATTTACGGTGTGGTCCTGTGTGTGTGTGTGTGTGTGTGTGTGTGTGTGTGTGTGTGTGTGTGTGTGTGTTAATTTCCTGTTTTATAGAGGAAGCAGTGTTCGCATGTACAGATCATTATTCCGATTTTTATCTGTGAGAAAAAAAGGACAGAAAAAAAGATTGTGTCAATTCTCATGATTCTGTATGGGAAACAACGAGCATTGTTTCTGGGAAGCTGCCCTACTATCCAAGTAAAAACATTTTGGTTCACTGGTAAAGTGCAAATGCATAATCTAAATTAATCTGTGAAAAGCATGTCACTTCACATCCCCTCATACTGTATTAAATGTTCTTTTTTTCCCCTTAACTTACTAATGAAATGAAGGCCAGGTTGGTTAGACACAGAAAGCTGTGGGCATTATGCAACAACAAGAATCTTAATCCAAGCCATTAGGGCATCTAAATGAAAGTTTGCTGCTGTGGTCTTAGCCAGAATTCCCTCTAACCATGGTCTGAGCCACAGGTCCACCGTGCAGTGGTCTGTTGGCTTTCTGCATATACATGTATAAAGGCCTTCTGGTTTTAACTCATTTACATGGTTTCCTATGATGAGATGAGTGGGGAAGAATTGACTCAGCCTTGAGAGTTCAGCAGAAGATTGTTTAGAGCGTTGCCCTCCTCTACTTATCAGCACTCTTTGTATGACTGCAAGTCATTTAGGGCACTTGTGAAAATCGCTGCTGCATAATAATAAAAAATAAATGTGCAATTGTGCAAGCTATTAAGTCTGAAAATCTTAATTACAATATTTTCCAAAAATAGAAATGAGTTTGTTGAATGTTTTTGAAAAATAAATTATATTATGATTTCAAGACATTTCTTGAAACAGGTAAAGGTACATTCATTTCAGAAATGATCACTGATTTCAAGAAAAACAACATTTTAACTTAATATTTATGGCTTCAACTAACAATTGTTTTCATATTTCATATATTCTAATATTCATTTAATCTGTGAAATATTTTGTTGATTATTGGATTTATTGTTTGGTCTAAAAAATGTCAGAAAATAGTGAAAAATGCCCATTGACATTTCTTCAAATCAAGGTAACCTCTTCAAACAGTCCAAAACTTGGAGATATTCCCATAACTTCCTATTAGACAAATAAAAACTGCAAATCCTAACAGCAGAGAAGCTAAAGAACGGGAGAATGTTTGCTTGAAAAATGATTTGGACAGGTAATTAATTATCAAAATAGTTGCCAATTGTCAGTTGATTAATCTATTTGATCATTTGTTCTGTTAATCTTAAACTTTTTAGAGTGGTCTTGCGCCGCTGTTGATAAAACATCCCTAAATTTACAGTAGTTCTTACTTAGGAGTTTTCAGACGAGAATCTAAACATTTAGGAATCGCACAACTACTCTTTCTCACACACGATGGTGACCTTAAAGTTATGGTGGCATCACTCTAGAGCGCCCCGATAGTGAGACTGTTTCTGCATGTGCCTCTCGTAGGCTTTCAGTGATCCTCTGGGTCTGAGCGGGAACAGGGTCCTGGCCCCGTGGAGAGGTGCTCCACTGTGGGAACTGGGAGCTGCCTGGTGTATCGTAACACAGAGCGGTCTCTGTAGACCCGAAAATGGATGAGAAACTACCTTTACTGGGATCCCTCTGAACCAGGAGAACCCTCTTTCTCTCTCTTTCTTCGTCTCTCCCCCAAAACCCCGCTCCCTGTCAGCGAGGCAGCACTAGTCATCAGTGTGAGAACTGTTGCATCACAGCTCTCGTGGTTTCTTAGCCCCTGGCCCCTGTGTTTCTTGGTCAATCTGTGGGAATCCTGATTTTGGACGGCAGCCTCTGTTCCCACCACCAATCGGGTTAGAAAATAGACTTCTGGTCGTGTACCAGGCACCCAAACCAAGCCGGTCTTAGCCCGCTCCTTCTCACGGGTTTGGGGGAGGAGAGGTCAGCGGCTGCAGAATAGAGCCTAATGGGTTTCGTATGCAGGTACCGCAGAAGCGACACAGGATACTGTGTCCATGAGAAATGAGAGGGTTTAAACGATTCTGTGCTCTTTCCAAAACACTCCCTCTCTCCGCTCTCTCTTTCTGCTTTTCTCCTGCACCTCTTCCTCTGTCTCTCTCATTTCAATTTATAAATAGCGCTTTAATCTTTCTCATCTTTCTGATTAATCGAAGATAAACTTGTGTGAAGGACAAGGCTCGATTTTGTTACAAGCCAAAATCAAAAGACGTGCTGTTCACCAGAACACATGATTGACTTGCCAAAGTATTTTTTCCTCAATGATTCTCATTGTTTTAGGGGTTCTTTCCTGTGACGTTCACAATCATGCCTCCAGTTCTCTTTATATTTCATCCACTTAAAAGCAATTTTCTATGTCGTCTTATAAAGCAATTCATCATGCCTTTTGACTACAATTACATCCAGACAAGCAGCTTCATCCAGGCAAACGTTTCCCCTCTTTCCTGCAGTGTTTCAATTTTCGGAAGAAGAACAGTGTAGCGGGAACAGAGAGAGAGATGAAAAAAGCAGCTCGGCTCATGTACGTCCATGACAAAGACGGAGCCAGATGAGGGCTTCTCTGCTCCCCACATGTGGACGAGAGAGTCGAGTCTCAGTGTGTGTGTGTGTGTGTGTGTGTGTGTGTGTGTGTGTGAAGACAGCTGGAAAATTCCCCTGAGCCCAGTCTAATTGAAAGCTTATCATCTTCTCTTTGTGCTTCCTGAGCGGTGGGGGATCAGCAGGGAGCGACGCAGAGAGCAACTCTGTGATGAGACCTGGAGGAAATAGTTGGGAATGTTTTGAGACGCTGCAGATCTGTCTCACACTCGCACTGTGAAGTGGAGCTCAGGCTGTCTGGGTGGAGGGTGGCGTGAGACCTGTCAGCAGGGGATTGTGCGTGAGGGAGTTTCTTGTGTGTGTGTGTGTGTGTGTGTGTGTGTGGAAATGCTTTGAGTGTGCAGAGTTAATTGAATACAGTGTGTATCAAGACTGCGTGTGTGCGTCCTGAGGCTTTGCTGTTCTGCCAACACCGCCCCCATAGAAGGCTTGACACAGACACAGCAGAAGCCATACAGAAGGAAAGAAAGGATAGAAGTGAATAAGAAGAAAGGATAAAAGAGGAACGTGTATAGATACACTACAGGAGTGTATAAACAGGAAAAAATAAAAGGGTGACTAATTTGAAGATGGAAAAACAAAGCATTTAGAAGTGAAAGCCCTTTCATAGTACATCAACAGGTGGCATTAGTTTAAGAGGGAGGAACTGTGGGTATTGTATTTCAGGTTAACCACATGAGACATTTGAAATCAGACCACCCGACAAGGTAGCATCTCAAGTGTTTAATCTTGTGGCTCTGCTTCAAATGGGCCAAACCGATGCCATCAGCGCCGCGCAAATTAACAACCACATAGCTGGTAAAAAAGACGGCCGACATTCCGAGCTTCTCCTGTATTGTTTTTAACAAGTGACAACTTGCCGACGTGCGCTAACATGGAGGCTGCCAGGGCGGTGTTGGATTCCTGAGCTCCGCTTCATTTATGCTCTGGGTACCGCTGTGTTGACAGCTGAGGCATTTTCAAACCCCTGAGAAGTGTGGGTAGTTGCCAGCGAGAGTGTCACTAATGGAATAGAACAAGGATAATTATTAAAAGGGAGTTATTGGGAACGAGCTGCCAATGAACTGCCAGGGTTATGAGATTGAGACAGTGGCCTGTATGGCATTTACTGTCTGAGGCTCAAGAACAGAATTTGTTGGATCCGAATGTGCTGGCATGAAATTGGGTCTCATGAACGTTTATGGATCTTTTTTTTTTCTCTGCTCATTTGTCAGCTGATGTGATGGTGTCTGGGTTTCTGTAGGTGAATTATACCCTGTGCCCTTTTCACTCTCAACACCCCCATATATAAAGCAAATAATGGTATAGAATGTGTCCAAATAAATACTGATCCTAAATCTAGTGTGGGTGTGATTTTTCTCAAGAGGGCAGGTGGTGGCTTTGTTAAGCTGAAAGAAATATTATGTTGTCATAACTCTCTCCTGGAGTTCCTTTTTAATAATTGATTTTTGTTTTTTCAACAAGTCATGTTTTATTAAATAAACAGCAGCTTTCAAGACAAAAGTGAGACACATGTTTTTTTAATTAAAATGATTAAAAACTACATTATCCGCAAACTTTACAAGCACTCAATATGGAAGCATTAACGATATTATTACATACATAGATGGGATTCTTAAATTAACATATCAGTTTCAGATGTACATGCTTTGAGCATAAAGAGAAATGAAAGGAGCAAAGATGAATTAACATTTTGGTATATGAAAAGAAAAAGGGGCTTGTAAAAAAAAAATAAAAATAACATTGTTCTCTTTAATCCAATATACAATAAAATAGAACTCACTTGTACATTTTTGGCTTCCTAGTTTTGCATAAAAAATGATATCAGCGATCAAAAGACATCCTTTCCTATCATCCTAACAGTATTACAGGCAGTTGTGAAGATCTTTGGTTTTTGTTTAAGGAACCACACAAATAAAAGTACACATGTGGTTTCTCTAGCTGCATGATTTTTGCCCAAAATACTGTATAAAAGCTCCAGAGGAGAGAGCATGGAAATATCCTCTAAATCAAAGGGAGATAGGAATGAGACATTGCTACTGATTTAAAAAAAAAAAGAGGAACAAGGCAGAGGGTCTTTATGTGAGATCTACAAAACACCTTGCATATCATATTTTTACCTGAGCTGCAAATGCAAGCCTTTTTGGATCACTATTCACTTTTGAAATTAAATCTCACTTTTGTAGCAACTAAATCCCTTCCAGAGTCATGGATGCTTTCCTCTTTTTCTAGTAGATATTAGACACCTGATACCTGCTGTAAATGTCTTTACACCGTTCCTACTCAGATCTGTGCAGGCGTATGAATTATTGGCAGAGCCATGAGCCCCTGGCACCGATGATCAGTAAATTAGACCAAAAAAAAACAGAATCTGGGCCATAAAGGCTTCAAAGCACTCACTGATTATACAGAACAAAGGGACCTGTGCACAACAAGGGAAGGTTTTTTACTTTTTTGCATAACTGCCCTTGGTGTTGGTAAGAAGATACCACTTTACTCTGACCCCACCTTCTATCCCTTTATCCTCACACTCTTCCTCCCCCAGGGATATAGGGCTCACATGTGTAACTGCTGGGGAAAAGCCCTCTGGACAGGGGGAATGTGCACACACACCTGTGTGTGTGTGTGTGTGTGTGTGTGTGTGTGTGTGTGTGTGTGTGTGTGTGTGTGTGTGTGTGTCATGACATCATTAATTACTTGACAAATTATTTGTTTAAAAGGACCCTAAGTGTGTGTAGCAAATACATGTGAAGGAATAATTAATATTTAGTTTCAGATATTTGTAAATACATAACCAAACAAAAAAAGAGAAATGAAAATTCAAACATAGTGCAAAAATTAAGCGAATGGCTTATTTAGCGCAGGAAGGCAATTTGGAAATTGTTTAGAGGATTATGGCTCTAGATACACCATCTCACTAACAGAATCTGTCGGGCGTGGTTCATAAGGAATAAAGGTTTTTAGTGCATCAAAGCTTCATTGGAAGACAAAATAATTACATTAAAGGTTTGGTTTTTTTTATAATTTAGTAGCAATATATTACACAAATTCCAAATTTATACTTAACAACAAAATAAGGCATATATACTGTATATATATATATATATATAAAAAAGGAAAGGAAGAGAGAAATGCTTAAGGATTTTGTGTATATGCGTACATTTCCTCACAATTTGGCTCAAATAAATATTGAAAGTAAACCGTGTCATCCAGTTAAAAAATACTAGAATAGGAGGGGTCTTTTTCTTCCATAAAAGGGCTTGGATAAGAAATGTAAAGAAAATGTAAAGAGTAGGCGCCAACAGGATTGAAATATTCCTGCAGAAAAAAAGAAACCAATAAACACCCCTCTGCATTAGTCTATTACATTCCTCAAAATATCAGCCATTGTCCTGCAGATAGCAGAAGATAGGGATAGCAGAAGAGAATTCATTTGTTAAACATGTGAGTTCTGACAGAAAAAAAATGCTTTTCTTTTTAAGATGCAGGGATTGCGTTGAAAACATCCAACGCGTACCGGAATACCAAAGGCTGTGTCCATTTGAATAATAAATTAGGCAATAAGGTACTGCATAAGTATATGTAACAGCCCTGGATCCAACTGAAGATGTTTTCATAACTGACACAATATTTTCGCTATATTAAATTTTTACAGAAATTTAAAGCTTTAAAGGGCCGATTGCTACAGCAGTGCAGCCATGCCTGGAAGGATGTCGAAGTCACTCGGGGAGCAAACAGCCAGTCCAACTGCTGGTCTTCACCGACCAAATGAGTTGGATCAGTCTGAACAGTCTGTTTGATGATTGTCTTTCTGGGTTTTTTTTTCAGTTCATCAGCTGTACTGATTGATACCTCCATTGTCTTTTGTTCTTTTGTCTTTTCGTGAGTATCTGGCAAATGATCTTAAAACATTACTGTGGCTTCCCTGGTTTTACCCTCACGTCTATTTACAGCTTCAGCTGAACACCTCAACTTCTATGGCTTTTATAGTCCTTTTTAAGAGTATATGATTTAGCACAGTGCAGGAGTTTACTCAAAATGTACTACTAAATACACGTAAGTCTTGAGAGAGATGGTAAAACAGAGAAAGCCTTTAAAGCGAGTGCTGGAGAAATTAAAGACAAACATGCAGCATTTCTCTTTTTTTTTTTTTTTGCTTTCAGTGTTCATCTTTTTTTTGTTCATCATCCTCTTTTACTTTGCCTCCCTCACTTCTCCTGCAGCTTCTGATTGTCTAGCTGTCTGTCAGTCAGTAAGGCCTCCAGACGGACTCATCCAAACGGCCTGAGGCGCTCATGGCAGTGGGGGAGTTGCTGTGGCTGCCGTCGGCCTCCACGCCCTCGCTCTGGTTGTTCAGACCCGGGTTCATCAGGCTGTTGGTCCCTCCGGTGCCCGTGGCCCCCGAGCAGGACAGCAGGCGGGTGGGGGAGCGCTCACCCCCGGTGTTCCCCGGTGCCACCATGGAGAACTGGTATCCAGAGCCTGTGCCATAATACAGGTAGGAGTTGGACTGGAAGTTCTGGCTTTGGTTGTTTGAGTAAGGTGGTGGCAAGTAGGTGTGGTATCTAGAAGAGGCTGACATGCTGAGGCCGCTGATGCCAGTGCTGGAGGTGTTGGTGGAGTAGGGGAAGGCCCCAGGGTAGTGCATGCGGGGGTCTGAGAAGCGAGGGTCAGTCAGTGGCGACAGAGACGGGAAGGTGGTCCTCTGGTTGAAGAGATCTTGGGTCCCTGTTGGCAGAAAAAAAAAGATGGAAAGAGTCAACAAACATTCGGCACGAATGAAAACTGCTGTTGATTTATAAAACAAGGGGCTCGGAGATTTTCTCGTTTTCTATTATTATAAAAAATGACCCCCATCTCCAGAACTCTCTCCAAACCACCAAATTCTGAGCTCAGATTTCTTGCGATACTGTATGTCTATCCATGGAAGTAATGAACTGAGAATTTTTTTTTGCTTAATATCATCAAGCACTGACAGCACATCTTCCCACAGCACCATGTGCAAGACTGAATTTATGAAAAGGCCCCCTTGCCACCGCCCTCCTACCACTCCTTCAAAAGGAGAGCAACATACTGTATTCTGTCTTTCTCAGAGCAATGAAAAGAGGCATTGTCAGTGCTGAGGGGTGCTTTGTATAAACACCGACGGCTTGTTGCGCTGTTGTGCTACTCATAAATCATAGTTAGAGGCAGACGGTCACAATCGGAGTCAGACAGAGAGACAGAGAAGGAAAAAGTAAAGGAAAGAGGGAAGGAAGAGAAAAAAGAGAATGCTTTCCATGTGAATATCCTCTAAGTTAAAATGTATCACAGTCTAGGACCTGTCAGAGTTAACTGCTAAGTGTAATCTAACAGGTAACAGAGCACTGTGAACCTAGCCGTTAGGACTTCAATGTCACTGCACACTTTATAATTTACTCAGATGACAAAAGGGGAAAAGCAATTTTGCTTGAGGGTTTGACTTGGCAGTTTGCTTCTCTGAGATTAGGGGCCACTACTGTCACCATCTTTTGGTTCCTTGACTCAAAAACCATATTGCCCCGTCTAACTCAGGAGTATTATTGGCTGATCTTACATCCTGAGCTTCGGATATGAACCCATTCACAGTTCTGCAGTCAGGTAGAACTTCTGAACGCTGCCTGCTGCCATCTAACTGTAGTATTTGGTTTTGGACCTTGGTGCAGGAACAAATATGTTCCATAGTTCTGCTGTAGTATGTACAGTAAGTTACTGTAGAAGGTGTTGTATCAGTTTTATGCAATGTTTAGTAAACCTCCTGCCGATTTCTCAGGTCAGCGGGTAGTTTTTCACGAAAAAGCAACTGTCACTATCACACAACAGCATCATACAGTATCTGTTGTGGTTCACAAACACTGCATTATAATTCTCATTTAGAGGCGTGAATTATGTCTTGCCTGACAAGTTAGGCATGTTGTGTCCTTGTGCTCATGACACTAGTATAATTTTGAGGAAAGTAAGGTAAGGCTGAAATACTGTACACCGTAAACGCCCTTAACCTGGTTGTACGCGACAATGACGAGGCAGAGTTCCTCATACCTGATGTCAACATACACATGCTCCTTCCACACCTGCTTGTGTACACACACACACACAGACACCCACACACACACACTTCCGTGGTTATTTGTTTGTCCGAATGTGGCTTTTATGGGCCCAATGTGCCCACATGACTGCAAGTGTAAAATGTGGATTGGATGGCAGAGAAAAGAGAGCTTGTATTCGTGAAATAGCAAGAGGTTGCACGCCATAGCCCTGAGGGGGGAGAATGCCAAAGTTGCGTGCCACAGTCTTGTTGAAATGTCTTTTCCCTATGTCTGGAGAACTGGGTCCATTTTCAGCTTCAAAAAAATCTGTTCCTTTGCTATTTCCATGGCCCCTTCTATACTTTTTTTTTTTTCAACAACACACTTCTGCAGTTGAATTTCCTCTTATTTTTGGGATGAGGGAGTTTGGTGGCGGTGGGGGGGCTGTTTCTTTTTCCAGAGTCTACCAGGCATCGGAGTCAAGCTCCATATCTGATTTCACGCGAGGAAAATCCGAGCCTTCAGCTGCTGTTGATTCGGGTGAAGTGGAGTCGGCCCACTAATTCCTACCGGACTCCCAAAAAGTCTCTCTCTCTCTCTCTCTCTCTCTCTCTATCTCTCTCTCTCTCTCTCTCTCTCTCTCTCTATCTATCTCTCTCTATCTCTCTCTATCTCTATCTCTCTCTATCTCTCTCTCTCTCTGTCCCTTTATCTCTCTCCTCTCTGAGCTAAATTTAGGCTTCAGGGTGAAGCTGGGGAGGGGATGTGTGGCATGGGGGGGGACTTGATGGCTCTTGCTGCTGCGGCCCACCCCGCACATGATCTCCATTTAATTGGAGTCGGTGGAAACGTGTTAGCTAAACTGCGGTGGGGATTGACTCCTGTGTTCTGTCAAGGGAAACTAGTCTGGACACTTATCACAACACCTTAATGGGCTTGTGCAGTATCAAGCACTTGGCTCTGAGCCAGGACGAGCCTGCTACCACCTTAAACTCTCTACAGCACAGTAGCTCCCTCTAGGGGGGAGGGCTGAACAAACTGTTTTGTAATTGAGAAGCAAAGTTGTGCAGTCTGCTTTTTCTCTTTCTTAACCATGTTGCATACCTACTGCATCCCCACCCTCCCCCACCCTGTTAGTAAGTACAGGCTTCACTGTTGTGGCTGTGGTAACAGTGGTGTATCTTTGGCAGAGAGGGTCTTCCTAACTGAGCCTGGTAGAAGTTGCCTGTAACCTCTGCGGCCCAAAACCACACATGATCTCCATTAGGCTCATCTGAAACGTGTTGACTAAATTGCAGGGACAGGAGAGGGGATGGACCCCAGAGGGCTTGCTGGCACAGTCTGCTGTCTGTGATGTTCCCAGTCTACGAAGCTGGGAATCAGGGTTTTTTTATAGAGAACATAGTGTTCCAGGGCTCTCTTTCCTCCTCTAGCTCTCCAGCATAGCGCCACGCACTTATTTAATTCTGCAACACCAAGGGTGGAGTCGTCCTCCTCCGTTCTGCTTAGCTCAAGAAGTCCACTAGTCCACAGTCAAGCGTGTAACCCAGATATGACCGGAGGTTTGCCTCATTTGCGTATGGGAGAAACTGATTTTGGTTGTTAACATAAGGCGCAAGTTTGAGGTGGTCATGTCTGTGTGTGTAATTGTGCGCGAAGATATGTGTGTGTATGCGTGTGTGTCCGCATGTGGCGGAGCTGGCGATGGGGAGATGCAAATACAGGTGATCACCTGTGAAATGTTTACTCAGGCTTGATGCAAACTGTGACGGCCAGTGCCCAGGGAATGGTGTCTCAGGCAAATAAGTGGAGGGGAGGAAACGAGAGAGAGAGAGAGAGAGAACCCCAGACTGGTCCAGCTACACCCACCCACTGCGCTGTGCAGTTTGATTGATTTCCTCATATGATCCGGGAAAGAAACACTGCAGCTCCTTTCAGAGGTAGAGAGCTTTTTGATTTTGACTGGTTTGGGTGGTTTGAAAAAGTGGATGCCATGAGGATGAGCAATCATTGTTGATAACAAAGTGACGAAGACAACGCAACATAATGCCAGGGCAGAGCTGCCGAGCAGGCCAAAGAATAGGAGACACAAATGAACACAAATGATCTCCAGGTGTTTTTTTAGGCACCAAGACTTTGGGGCTGGAGCATCATGTTGAATGCAAATGATAATCACCTCTGTACTGTGGCACCATGGTCAACAGCCCCAAAGCCTCATTCATGTTAGGCACTTTATCATGTGAGCACAGAGGACTTTGCATGTTGCCAACTTGTGACACACAATACAAGCAAGGGTAAAGGACGTTTGTGATTGCAAAAAAAACCTGTGATTTTCCTAATGCATCAACAAACAAGGTGACATGATTAAATTTTTTGTTTAAGTAAATCCTTTTCTGTGAAAGATATGATACGTCCCTGCAAAGCCACTGATGTGTAATGTGTTTTGCTGACCCTCGACTATGTATACTGTTATTGTAAGGATGAAATATATTTGAATACAAGTAGCATCATCATTTATACTTTCTTACATACTCTTTACTATCTGGATGTCCTGGCATTTCAAGTTTAGGCTGTAGTGCCTCAAACATATGCTTTTACTAACCATCGCTGTCGATCACATTTTTTACACCATCGTGCACTGAATCTCTGGCTAGAAAATGCCACGTACAAGCAGTAACACATGTAAATATGTAATTTCCCGGTCTCGATACTCCGCTTCAGGCGTTGTCTTCTTTCTACTAAACTGTAGAAAAGACAGCAAGATCACGTAGTCAGATCTTAAAGACTTTTTATTCTTTTCTTTAGTGTGTCCAGGGCTCGAGAGTGCGACCAATTTGGTCGCAAATGCAACCGAAATTTGTAAGGGTGCGACTAAGATTTTTCCTAGGTCGCACCGGTGCACCTAACGTCCTCGCATCCGCTGCCTCTCCACTAACGAAGCGATGTCGTTTATATCGATATGGTTTAATGTTGCGTTACATGACCCATTCCTTCTGGAAAGCCGTGCCTGTGTTTGGATCTCTCCTCCGCGCAGTCCCGCCCCCATTCACTCACACACCGGCCGGCTCACCTGCAACATGGAGAGACACAGCGCCGCTGGTCCAAACTCCCGACATTTGTCTACAGTTTTAATTGTTATTAACACAGCTGTATATTGTTAAGTATGAGAGGGAAACCTGTATTGGTACCAGTGTTTCCGCTGGTAACTCTCTGTTACTGCGGCCGCCACGGTGAAAAACACATTAGAAGTTATTAAATGCAACTAACTTCAGTTGGTTGAGTAATAGCGTGTAAGACGGAGCCTGCTGGATCATACTTAATAAAAATGCAGCGCAGTGACGATACAGACATTTCATAGCCTACACAAGACGGGTGTAACGCCGATAATGAGTCAGCCGTCACTCTCTGAGTAGCGTATGCTTCAGTCCATCGCACTCCCTCGGTCTTTCGGTCGTTCTTTTTTTTTTCTAAAGATTTCGGCCTTTATTTTGATAGGAAAGCTGAAGACATGAAAGGGGAGAGAGAGGGGGGGGATGACATGTAGGAAAGGGCCGCAGGTCGGAGTCAAAAATATATATATATATATATATATATATATATATATATATATATTTTTTTTTTTTTTATATAGGCTATCCTAGGCTATTTATGCTTTCATTTGCAGCTGTATATTTTCACACTGGTAAAGGAAACCCTTTGCATCTGTTTTAATAAAAGAGCTTGTGAAAAGTGGCTTTGACTTAAAACTGAACATTTAGCCCACTTTGTAAAAAATACAGAGCTATATATCGTGTATCGCCATTCAGCGTTACGGCGATGCGAGGGAAAATTTGGGTGCACCTAAATTTTGTGCTGGTGCACCTTAATAAAAAAAGTTAGGCGCACCAGTGCAACCAAGGCAAAAAGTTAGTGTGGAGCCCTGGTGTCTGAATGTGTCCTCAGTACAGTGTGAGTGGATGATTCAGCATGTCTGGTGTGGTGTGGCAGTTTCTCGGTAGGGGATAGATAGGAGACTGAGGGGTCTGTTAGACCGTAGCAAAGACCCAAATCCTCAAGAAACAAATGAAAGAAAGTGGGAGGGAGAGGAAGAAGAAGGCAGGCAGGTTGGTGGCGTTCTAGGAATGTTCTGGGTGTAGTGCTGGCCCTACAGGCAAAACAGACTCCAAAATTGTCACAACGACTGGCACGCCCTGTTATGTTCGCTTTTCCTCTTCAGTATTGTTAGTTTTAATTTGAAAGGCTGTCGCAATGTCTAATTAAAGTAAATTAGTTTGGAAGTCTTCAGTTTGTTCTGAAATGTTCTTAAATATGTACTATTTGAAAGGTGTGAACACTTTGGCAGTCCATTATCTCCTCTATATTTTTTGCGCCTATTTGCCCACACTTTGTAATTAAGGCCATTGACTACTAGTGACCTCACCCCTCATTCTGCTTGTTGATTGCGGCGCACATGATGATTATGTCTTAGCAACTAACAAATACCTTTCACAACAGTTTTCTCATTAACACCCAAAAGCACAGATATGCACATTTACACACTTTTTTGAGGTCAAACTGGAAAAGCCGAGCTTTATGTGAGGAAAAGTTAAAAGAAAGAGTAGCCAAAAGCATAGTTATACAGACATCTATGGCATAGTAAAAACAGTTAGGAAGCAGGGCATTGCAATGTCTCACCTGGCCATGGTCTCAGGTCCTCCTCCACCTTGCATGTCTTCAGAGTGGGGGTGTCCATCTGCTCCTGCCACAGGGCTGGTGTAACACACAATAAGAACAATAGGTGAGAACTAGGATCTGCTTATCAGAAATAAGTCAGTGAAGGAATTCTGTTTGTGCAGGGATGCTAAAATTTAGTATTTTGTGGAACACAGATACATGTGTGGGTTGTATTCGTGTACAGGGTGAGGAAGTCACTGCCTGCGCCATAGAAATCTAAAGCATGATCCAGAAAACCTCTTCATGACAGACTTGTTAAAACTGTCTTGACATCTGGCGGTTTGGAGACGTGTCTTCCTGTCACAGGTTCACCTCTGCTGACTGAGCAGGGAAGATTGGGAAGAGGAGGGGTGGTTTTCTCACCAGAGTGAGACCAGTCTTGGAAAAACATGCTTGATGGGTGCATGGGAGATATTTTTGGGTCTTTCAGGCGAGACACTGGATGGACAGCGGAGACCTGTGAAGTGCAGGACACTCGCTAGCCTGTCCAGCCAAGCTGTCAGGATGCACGGGAAAGGATCGAGGACCTACTGGCCCAACGCGTGGGACCCTGCTTCACACTCAACGGCCACACCGCACCAGGGCTGACACAAGCTGGGGCTGTTTGCTCTAAGTCTGAGACGGGGCCGATGTTACAAGACAACTAGCACGGAGCTCTGTGGACATGGGCAGTCTCAGCACATTGGTTGTGCAGAGGTGTAGTCTACAAGCCTCTGAACAGCATATTGTTAAAAATGTAAGACAGAAACATGCATTAAAAAAAAAAAATCTCATGGTGCTCTGCTTAAAATGACAGCAGTCAGCCATGTGGTATCACTATGACTCTGCCCTGCGCTGTTGAGATACCGAAATATAGTAAACTCCTAACCTCCTGTAGTGGCAATTAGGATGGAGAAGGATGCCAGCAGCAGAGGGGGTGGGGGGTTATGGGCTGTTCACCTATAGCCACACTGGGCTCAGCATGTGTAAGATCTGTGCTTCCCCTGGAGCTCCTCCACTTCCTTTGCAAAGGCCCAAATCAGCACTCAGTCACCGAGAGGTCCTGCACTATACCTCACAATGGCAAATTCTTACACATAAATGGCCTTATTCAGAAAGGCTTGCAAGCAGCTGGTGCGATTCGCTCAAGAAAATAAACATTTCCTTCAAATATTTTGATTGGCCAGCAGACAACGTCAATACCAGGGGCACAGATTACCCCTGTTAATAAGAGGACCAACCCCCTGGGCGGAGCTAAGGAGTGGGGAGGGCAGGGGCTGGATTGGGAAGAAGAGGCCACTGCGTCACTAATAAGTAGCTTTGGGGTGGTGCCAGTGTAGTTTTGCGGAGGACACAAATAAACACATGCACTGCTTTTGAAGTGCATGTGTAGATGAAAGGACTGGCTGAAAAGATGATTGAGCCAAAATGGCGTCCATCCTCGTGACTCCGGATCCAGCAACGCCTCTGAGACATGTAATGCGCCTGCCGTAATGAAGCGTGTCATTGAGACACAGTGAATGCCGACCCTTGTTGCTGGCTTCCTGTTTCGCTTAGGCCTTAGGCGTCGCAACGGGGAGAGAATGTGAGAGAGCAAGCAAGAGAGAAATAAAGACGCCAGCGAGGGAAGGAGAGAGAAAGAGAGCGTGTTAGAGAGGGGAGGAACACGGCCTTGGCTCAGCTATGTGGGACATTTGATATGTCTTTTGAGCCCTCACTTATAACGTGAGCAAAAACAAACACATGGGCTGAAAAATCCTACGCTCTCTTTGAGAGCTCGTCGTCCTCCCACCCTTCCCCTCTCCCCAGACTCAATAGAGAGTGTTCATGGCACACATGTAGTTTCTGTAATTGCTGAAATGTAAAACTCAGCCTGACTCTGATGTGAAATTATAACTTATACAAACAGTTGAGTCTGGTAAAAAACAACTTGCTCTCACTTCTCTTTTTTTTCTTTTTTTTTTTTTTTCACCAAGGAGGCGGCTTCAAAAGATTCTTTTTTTTTTTTTTGTTGAAGAACAAAAACATTTTCAGTTTGAATTATTCATCTCAGGGTCACAAAAAGAGAGTAACCACAAGTGAAGCTTTCAGGCACCATAACAAATAAACTCCGTGGCGGCCATTGACATATTATGTAAATAGTGGAGCGCAGAAGTAAAACAGAGTGTCTAAAGGACTGGTCCTGATTCCTGCTCATTTTGGTTGTATTGGCCTCAGAGGGCCAGCTTCCTGCTTGGGTTTGGCAGAAATCAGCATGAAACCCAACTAGTGTGACGGCTATACTCTAAAGTCCACACCACAGCTACCTGACGGCGCTAATTTCCTGTCTCGCTTGTAATTGGCTGATCATGTCTTTCTGGATGTGTGAATTAGTGAGAGCCTCTCGGGCCGCGGCAGTAGCAGAGTGCCGCCTCGAACCTGGGGGGGCCGACCAGCTTGTTTATGTGGTGTAAACAGTGTGGTCACTGTGGACGAGGCAGGAGGGGCACGGCTGCATCGGGCTGGTCCTCCATCAAACAGGACTTTCTCAAGTGAAGTCCAGTTCCAGAGGCCACAGCCTGAACATACTGAACAAGAGGGCCAAAGCACAGCTGCAGCAGATGTGTGCCAGTTGTGGAGGAGGAAGCCAGAGGTACCAACATTTGTGGAAGTGTCATTAATAGAAAGTAACTAGAACTTGCAGGATAAATGCCAAAGAGTACATTCCAAAAATTAAATCTGTAATATGTTATTTCTGCAGGATTCTACTGACCTTTTCAATAACATCACCACATGGGTCACACGTCAGACACACAGACACACACACACACACACACACACACACACACACACACACACACACACACACACACACACACACACACACACACAAACATACACACTTTTGGGCCCTCATCAAAGCGAGCACTTGACTTGATGGCGGAACGTTATGCTAGTATCAGATATTCATCTTCAGAGAGGAACACACAGGTGTTGGAACAAATAACATGTTAAATGATACCACCTCAAAAGTGCCAGGACTTTCTTTTGGATGATTAAATTGCTGCTGTATTTCTTTTTTTCCCCCTCTTTCACTGTTAAAACACATTTAAGTTAAAAGAGCCGCTTTCGTCTCGGCTGTCTGTTAGAGGTTGTGCCAGGGGCTTGTTGAGTTTTGTCTGCATTTTAAATGGAACAAGGTAAAACTGGAATCTGTTTTCTACTTTGAGGAAAATCTAATTTTCTGTCATCAGTTTGCTTGTCTTAAGAGTGGAACGAACTGTGTATATATTATAAATGCAGTGTCACATTGACATGTTAAAGGATTAACTACATTCTGTATCAGAGGTAGAAAAAAAAAAAAAAACTGCCACCCACAGACACATAGTATACACATGTACCTCACTTGAGGTTTTGCAAACCAGATTAACAATTTAGTACTTGATTGTCTAAGTGTCAGATTTGCTTGAATGCACTAGTTGAACTACGCATTTTCAACCACACACACTCCCTCCGCCCTTGCTGAGAATCATTCCACATGTCTAGCAGGCTTACCTGTGGCAACAGAAGAACGAAAACAAGCAGCGAATGCAGCGTCTGCCAGCGTGCAGGAATCCTGTCACTGCATGCACTGTAATGAGCTCTTAATTACCCAGTCAGCCGTCTGTCTGGGGCACTAGTGAAGAAACTTGCAACACTAGCAAAGTGTGTGTGTGTGTGTGTGTGTGTGTTTTTGTATTTTCAATGTGGCTATGGTGCAATCGTCTGTGTGTGATTTAAGAATCCAGAGTTGCATTGAGCAGATGTCTGGAGACACCTCCTGTTGACAAGAAAACTGAGACAGTATTTCATTGCTCAGACAACAATATGAAGCAAGGAGGCTTTAGAAGGAGATGACACTGTATTTCTTTTTTTTATGTAGCTGTCTTCAAGGGGAAAAACGCAAGGTTCCAGCCCCGGATAATGGAAAACATCTTTTGTAACGGCGAGGCGGGAATCCATGTAATTATAACGTGTTGACGGGCGATCTATCACCCGGCAATTCTCAAACAAACAGGCCCCTGGATTTAAAGTATCTGCAAAATACAACGGTGTCTGGCAGTGCTGCCAAAAGCAGAGACGTGTGTGCTGTTGATATGTAAACACCTCGCTGTCTCTCTGAATGGGATTTATTGCAACAAGTCTATTTTTGTTTGAGCTTCTCTTGTAATACCGTGGTTTTGTTGTCTGTGCATGATTCCTACACATAACGGGAGCGCTCTGTGTGCCGAGACATACGTTTCCAGTCTGCTGCTCAGACGCTCCAACAGATAGATGAGGTGGGAGGGAGAAGGGCCCTTCCCTCTGTTATTTAATTATTTTATTATTTTTTGCCCTGCAGTATGCCGTCATGATGGTAATACCACAGATTAAGGTGTGTGGTTTTTACAGCCCTTCCCCTCGTCTGTCTCACTCACACAGTTCTTATAGACGGCCTCCAGTCACTGGCAGCTGTAATGCGAAGCTCAAGGCCTTTACCGTCTCTGCCGGTTTCAACTGATGTTAATGTGTTGTGTCTGCTCACGGTGTATGTACTGTACATGTGTGTGTTGCAACAGCACTTTGAAGCCTGGCAAGCCTATGACGCTCTAATTCCTGCCCTAATCCCGTGCGAGGCAGACGAGAGCAGAGCAAAGAGCTCCTCTTCGTCTTCTGTCTGGACCAAGTCTGCACACCTCTCCCTGCCGACCGGAGTGCTCCACCCTCCCCCATATTCAAGTCAGCCCTCAGAAACTTAAAGCTCCCAGTATAAGCTTAGCTGCAGGGGGCTTTTTATTGGCAGACAGCCTACAGAGCTCACGCCAAACTCTAACCCATCCGAAAATTATCATCACAGTGGCTGTATTGTGTTAAAGCTCAACAGTGTTTGTTTTCAGCGTAACCGGTCGGTGGTGTTTCTAAAATGGCTGACATGTTTTCTCCTCGGTACAGGCCGTGCGAGGGAACAAAATCAATATCAACAGTAAGTAAGGACATGGGGGAGCAGGGCAAAAGACCCTAGTGTTCTCCGCAGTCAGCTGTTAGATAGGCCCACACTGGTGACTCAGCGCTGGCTAAGCCAAGCACAAGGCCAAACACCGGTGTACGGCTGTGATACACACAGATAGAGTTCCACCCACACACGGCCCAGAGCTCCCATACAAGCAACATGCAGATACAAAGGTAATGAGATTCATTAGCTAGCATGAGAACTAGAGAGTGGGTGGGAGAGGAGGGGTGTGTGTGTGTGTGTGTGTGTGTGTGTGTGTGTGTGTGTGTGTGTGTGTGTGTGTGTGTGTGTGTGTGTGTGTGTGTGTGTGTGTGTGTGTGTGTGTGTGTTTCCATCATCCTGTTAAGAGGTTCTGACATATGACGGAGAGTGAACACTCATCCTCACTCCAACCACGCAGCTGCTGTCCACAGCACACAAACACACACACACATGCATGAAACAACCCCCTCCCCTCCATCGCACCACCTCAGTCTGAGTCTCAGCCCCCCAACCCCCGCACATTCGACCATCCTGAGAGTGACGTGATTGCCAAGGTAGCGGGCGGCTGTTACATTCCTGAGGCTGTAGTCTGCGGTGTGCGGAGGCCAGCTTTGGCACCCAGGCCAAGCTCGGTTGGCAGCACCCGCCATGCCACCTGGCCACAGACTCAAACCTGCACACTGTGGGGCCCGGACCCACCAACGCAGGGCATCCGGGGACAGAACTGACATGAGCTTCCCCTCGGACGGCCAACACATTTAACAGCTCCCAGATCAGTGGAACAGAACTCCAAAGCCCCCCCGTGGAGAACACGCACATGAAGGACCCATGGCTTAGTTTTATGCTTGGTGGACTGCATGTACTGTTTTGATGTGTAACAGATTTGATGATTACTTACCCTCTGGCCAAATAAAACAAAGATATGTTTGTTTTATTGAAGGAGTTATTTACTTCTAAGTAATGGTGATTAATGTGAGCTGACTTTAGTGTGTTATGGGGATGTTGGTAGGTTGTGGTAGTATGTATCAGTGGTCCTCACCTTGTGTGCTTAGGTGGGTTTGTTGGATGGGGCGGGGATTATTGTTCACTGGGCCTATCCGCATAGACCGCTGGTAGCGCTCGATCTCTGACAGCCTGTCCGAGAACTGCATCTTCTGGGTGTCTTCTATCTTCACTCTGTGCCCTGAAACAGCGACATTAGAGGAGGACGGGTAAGAGAGAAATCAAGGACTTGCCAATTTAACACCTACACAACCAGGAAAATGGCACGTTATATTTCCAGAGTTGTACAAAAATAGCAAAAACAATAACAAGAGTCCTGTTGGAAAACCTTTCCTCCTCCCAAATGTCTTAATGAAGCCGGGCAGTTTGACATGTCCTGGCAAAAAAAATAAACTTGCCTGTCTAAACTGTAATCGGTGTAAAATTGACTTGTACTGTGAAGACCATCAATATCCTCCATTGTAATTCACAAACACTCACATGCAATTATATAAATGGGGGAGGGGGGGGACGACACTGTCACTGTCAGACACTGTGTTTTCAGCTTGCAAATACAAAATATTATTAGAATGTTAGCAGACCTTGACATACATTGGCTAGACACTAAGTGTTACCCAAGCTGCACCTGCTGCCGCGTCATCTGCAGATAACGATAGCGTAAGTGGTTGAAAATAATTGCTTGAGGAATGCTGTTTTCCCTGAACCTAAAGTTTAAGAAATAATAAACTATGAATTGTGACATTATGCACTTCTATGAACTGCTGAAGCTAAGTGATCTTTATCTTGCCATCCTGCTTTAGAAAAAACAAGAAAGTGTATATAAGAAAGTGAGTAGATCGGTCTCCCCACCCCATTACCAGCCCTCTCTCTCTCTCTCTCACACACACACACACACACACACAAACACATACAAAAACACAAACTCAGGTCTGACTGACTGACACAGCACTTAGTCAGATGGAAACACCCAGACAAAGCTACCAGACCATATAGTCATCAGTGTTAAACTTAACTGATAAAGAAAGAGACAGAAATAGAGTTTTTGTAGGTGGGTGTGGTGTGTGTGTGCAGGATGTGAAAATGAACTCTGAAAAAGTGAAGCATATCTGCTGCATCTCTTTTTGTCCATGCCCGGAGAACTAACCAACACACTTAACGCCCTTATCACTTTGATGTCCCATTCAGGGAGATGGTAAGAAGAAAAAAAACCTCTGAACATGCCTTTTATGTAGACACACGCGTACGCAGACATGTATAAATACACATGTTCACACAAACAGACACACACACACGCACATGCTCTACATGTGAACACACCTTAAATGTCAGACGTGAGTCCGGATGAGGGCTATGCCTCTAATGGGAGGAAGAGATTTTAATGTAACTATCAATGCACCAAAACTGTGTGTGAACCAGCATGTATACATTCTGTGGTTTTCTCCCTGGCATCTCTACAGAGTAGCCTAATGTGAAGTAATGGCTGGATTTGAATATTTTATCACTATATAAAGGGGGCAAGGCAGACGGACCAATATGGATTTTGCCCGTCCTTTCTCTCCACTGACCCATGGGCAATATATCTTCCCTCGGAGGCTGACCCATGGGTAAAGTTTCCTCTCGTTTACCGCTCTGTCCATTTGTTTGTGCCCACCACCTCCCCTCCATCCTCTCTTTACGAACTATATAGAAATATCTAGCGTCGACAGCCACAACACACATGCATACAGATACACAAAGGCTTTGCGCATTGATGCACAGACACAATGTCTAAACGCAGGCAGCCACTGATACAGAATCCTTTCTGTCTGAAGTCAAAGGGCAGCACAGAATGGTACTTTTTTTTTATTCACACCCACTGATCAACGGATCTGTTGCACTTTATGAGTCAGTGTGTGATAAAGACTCAGTCATGACTAATCTGTCAGACCAGAGACAGCAATTCTGTTGCTGCTCCGCAGCTGTTTGTTTTCCCTAGCATTTGGATGTTGGATGCCAAAAGGAAAGGACGGAGTGTGTGATTCCATCCACTGGCCCACCGGCTCCGTGCCGTTACTCAGGAACATGGCTGGACACACGCAGACACACACTCTGTAATATCTTTTTTATTCACACTCTTATGTGGCCAGTCTGCCTTCTCTTTAAACTGTGATGGAAGGAATGAAGGCTTGCGTTCTCACTCTTTTTCTCTCACTCTCTCTCACACACACACACACACACACACACAGCGCCAGGTCCAGGCTCCATCGCCCACATAAACACTGTGGCTACTGTCTGTTCCAGGCCAGAGCAGGGGCGGCCAGGGGAAGCAGCCCTCCAAATATAGCCCCTATATGTGTCCTTGTGTAGTTATTAAGAGATTTACACCACCTCAAACGGCTGAGGTCAGGGAAATGATACATCCCACCGCTGTCTGGTTGGGGAAAAAAAGTCAGACTGCAGGGGGAAAAAAATATAATTGGTCAGTTTTTCTACGGCCAGTGGTGGTCCAAGATGAATTGGCTGGCTCTTTAGGGATGAAAGTGATCATTCAGCTGTCCACAAACACACGTACACACACTCAAGCCTAGCTTTGGATCCCGTGGCCCATTTCCAGTTGGCAGGGACACACTGCATTTGACGACACAGCTTCCAGTGGGGGGTTTAGTGGGCTGTGAGAGGGTGATTTTTGGGGGGAGTAGAGGCTTCATTACAGGGTTTCTGCGGGGTCTTAAAAGTCTAAAATTTAAAAATCAAAATTTTAGGTCTTAAAAAAGTCTTAAATTTGCTGAAGAATTGTGTTCTAGGTCTTTTTAAACAGGTCTTAATTTTCCTACGTTCACGTAACGCTACCTTATTATGCTTTTTTTTTTTTATTCTGTGGTGTTGTAGTTCTTTCTTTTGTTAGTCAAAATATAATTTCACTGTAGTATGACTACAAATAAGCCCAACGTGTAACTTATATTGCAGCCATTCAGCTTTTGTGTTATCGGATTGTACCAAAGACATAAAACGGATTTTATTCTTCAGGTATGGGGAAGTGCAAAAATGAAAAAAATTTGAATTTAGGGCTTAGTTGATGTTGTGATAAAGGTCTTAAATTTCATTCATAATGGTCTTAAAAAGGTCTTAAAAGTGTTACATTTGACTTGGTGAAAGCTGCAGAAACCCTGCATTACAACGAGGCCTGGAGTTCATTAACCCGGGGGCCCATAGTTGCTGTTAACACCAATAATCAACAAGGAGGTGGCTTTCTTTTTCCCTTCTCTTTTTTTTCTCTTCTTTGCCTTTGTTTCTTGGATACTATAAATATACAGGAGGGCACCACACTCACACACTTCCTCTCATCTTTAAGACACATTTAGATTTTTAACTGTAGCTACTAAAGAATTAAACTTTTGTCTTTTAAACCTTTGTGACTGCCATATCCCCTGACTATCTAAATCATTACAGTCTCTGCAAGATATCACCAAAGACACTCAACCTGTATATTGCAGTTAAACCTTGTGTTAATGCGCTCTCTTTGGCCAGTTGACCCTGCCTGTAGCCACAGTGTGTCTGCTCCGACCGCCAACATTTGACTGCAGGTCTGGGGGCCAGAGGGGTGCCAGCGCTCCACACCAGCCCCATTTCAGAGGGGTTTCTGTGGTCAGATGAATATTTAATGTGTCAGGGTGCACTTAGGAGAGAATGCCCTTGTTTTTCTCTCTATGATATCATAACCACAAGATAGAGCTGGGAGATGGGGGCCAATGCACACACGAGGCCTAAACAGCAGTGCTCAATAAGCACCCAGAGCTGAAATGGATGCTAAAGGTTGTAGATTTACTAGCCTCCTCTCAGAGTAGCGGCCGCATCATCTGAAAGCATTATGGAAGTCTATGAAGAACAAATAAAATGCTTGATATAAAATTTCTGGTATTAACGATGCACGGAAAGGCGATGGCTGTGTTTTTAAGAAATGGGTGTGCCGTTCTCAGAACCCGCTTTTGTTTTGTATGTATGTGTGTGTGTGTGTGTGTGTGTGTGTTTGTCTGTACGTGTGTCTTTTTATTTCCTGATGGTTTCATCTTTACTGCAGAACAACTTGAAATGTTGCTTTGCTCCTTTGCCCTTGTGCTTTGAAACACATGCAGATAGATTCAAGTGTAAGTGATGTGAATAGTGCAAAGCAATTTTTCATGAGATTGCAACCGGTGCTCTAAGACCAGATCAGCAAACTCCACCGAGTTTTGCCCAGCCTTCCCTCCACAAAGCCCATATCAGCTCAACACAGAGACAGTGTTTGCTCAGTAAGGTGACAGCCAGGCCTTAAACACCGACGCCACAGCTGAATGATCACCCAATACGACCTGTTTCCTTCCTTCATCCCCCACTTTTTCTCTGCTTCTCCTCGCTTTCTCTCTGTCTGTCTCTTGTCTCCATTGAAAGAAAGAAACATATGTTCCCGTCCAAAGGGAGACACATTAAACACAAGCTCTTTTTAGTAAAGGGCTGGGCACTTTTTCAGGGGCAAAGTGAAACTCTATCTGGACGGCAAAGGGCAATACGTGCCTTGGCCCCAGCCCAGGTCTGCACTGAATATATTTGAAGTGTAAATATTTGTATTCAACATATAAATGGACTTGATAGGCCCCTGATAACAGACTAGAATTGATTTGGAGTATATCTCACTTAACTCTGAAAACTATGTCTGGACTGTAAGGTCTATGTAAGTATGCATATAGGATTACATACAAGAATGCCTGGGCAGTGTGAGAAGCATGTGTGAGTCTAATATTAAGGCTACTACGATAGACTGTGATAGCAGCTTTCAGTAGGTTATCACGTTTGAATGACCTTTTCTGTTGTTGGGGATGAGTCAAATCAATAGTAACTTAAAATGCATCTAGCTTCCCTCTTAGGTATGCCCATGCTTTACGTGCTGAAAGTTAAGTGTTGAAAAGATGTGAACACAAGAGCAGCATCCTTATCTAACTTCGGAATCCCAACAGTGCAATGTGGGGCGACAGTTGAACATATGTTGCAGCGAGGCCTACTTGCCTGCGAGCAAACTTCCGTTTGCCCTCAACAGACACTGGGGACGTTTCAACATCTGTTGAGCAAAGACTACACCTGTCTTCCTCTTCCTCCTCGCTAGCAGACCTGAACCCCCAACGTTTTCGTTCCCACCCTGCTTCTTTCCGCCACTCTGTCTTATACTTCCCTTTTCATTCTATTAGTGACAGCTCAAAAAACATCTCTGCAGAAGGGTGTTTGGCACTGTGTTTCCCAAGGCCACCAATCACACAGTTGGGTATTTACAGTGGGACGAATCAAAGTTCTTGTTTTGAGGCTGACCCTGAAGGATGTGGGTTTTACCCTTGGCTGGTGATTGTGGCTGTCTCGTCTGGGCCTAAATGAGTCGATGCTAGCCACACACACACGTTACACTACTATACGCTCATTTACATAACATACTTGTAACACTTTCAGTATGAATGCACTAAGTTTTACCACTATATCATTACCATGGATTAAATGCATAGACTGTTTATTTCCTGGGACATACACTGGGTGTGAGTTTAAGTCTGTGCCATAAATGGGAGGTCAGCAAAGGTTTTGGCATGCTTTTATCAGAAGTTCACCCTCTCTGACCACAGCTGGGTGATCGTCTGGTCCCTTAGGCAGATGCATCTGTCTCTCTCTCTGGGGACATCAGCAGTGTGAAAATTCCCCTCGCAAGTCTGAAAACAAGCTGCTCACAGCGGAAGTTGCTACATGAGACTGTTTGAGCAAAGAGCGCAGCCTTCCTTTACTGATAAGGGGATAAAGCTCGCTGTGTGTGTGTGTGTGTGTGTGTGTGTGTGGGTTGAACAGAAGCACTGCCACACAAGGACAGCCCTACAGCGAGGCAGGTTGAGGCAGGCAAAGAGAATGAAGGGGTGTCAAAATAAGGTCCAATGCACCCGGATTCTCTGACAATACAACAAGGCCCATAGCACATTGAGAGCAATCATCCCTCTTTTGTCCCTCAATTCCATGTATGTGTGTGTGTGTGTGTGTGTGTGTGTGTGTGTGCGTGTCTAACTGTCTTCTACTCTGGGGTTGAGGCGTGTTGGGGTTGATAGGAGAGTGGCTGTTTTTCAAGCCGTTTTGGCAGCATGCCTGCAGATTTCGTAGATTTCCCAGTGCTGCTGCTGCTGCCGCTCTGGCCTTGTCTAGCACAGAAGGCCTATTTGGCTCCGGTGACAAATCATATTAAAGCAATAAGCTGCTTTGAGTGTGTTATTTTAGCTCTAATGGTGAATGGGGTTGTTGTGTGTGTGTGTGTGTGTGTGTGTGTGTGTGTGTGTGTGTGTTTGTTTGTACATGTTTGTGAGTACATGTTTGTGAGTACGTGGTAGTCAGGTTGTTCGAAGCAGCGAGGTGCCGGGGGAAAGGTGGGGGCCTTGCAAGACTGTGGGAAAGGAAAGCAAGCTGTCGTTGTCACATACATCAATGCAACGCCAGCAGATGTGTCAAACGGCTTTGTGTTCACACCTTTGTGCATACTAGTTCACACACAATAATGTGCAACAAGCATGCATTTGCCCCTAAACATGCACACAGTTCCACAGAATGAGAGTTGATATTCCAGGTGGGTCATAGTAAATGTGTAAAATGTCAAATGTGTGAATTTTCCACTGTGTAGGCACGCACACACTTCAGTTTCAGTACTTTCTCTGAGGTTATCATGTAAGTGGACTGCTGCAGCCGTGTTGAGGTTACAAAGATTGACCTCTTCTTTTCTGTGATGTTTCCAAGGCTTCCCTCTGTGTTTACCTAGAGGATTACAACCTTCTCTGCTCCTGGAAGCAAAAGAAAGATCTTGCTACACCTATTATTTGCTCACTGTTCCTAACCATTAAGGCCTGAAGAAATAAATATCCCAAACCGCAGGGTGGTGGTACACAGCGTATTTTCCAGTAACCGGCAGGTGCCTTCTTCCCACAAACCGCCTCCTACCCCACCCCCGTACATCCCCACTGCCCCAACACAGAAAACGGTTTATTGTCATAATGCAGCGGGGGAGAAAATATTCCTCCACTCATGGGCCATTTATTTTTCTAAATGCAGAACGGAACTTTTATTGAATTACGGCTGAAAGGTCGTAATGGCTCCCTCCTGTATGGGTCAGTGTAAATAAGGAAGAGTGAGCACACACAGAGTGGGTTCTTCATAGGTAGGTAAACAGGAAAACTGCTTTGCTAGTGAGTTTAGGGGGAAGAGGGTGGAGAGACAGAGAGCGGAGTAGCGACGTTGGCCCAGCTTGTCAGTGACTCTGAGAAAATGTCTTCGACTTGCATCATCAGAATGAATTAGAACTGCTGTCTGGGGCCTCTGTAAATAATTCGGTAGTTCCTAGTACGCCCTGCTGTTCTATCTGGCGTCAGCAAATACATGGTGGAAATTTTTGTCTGAGTGGAAAAGAGAAAGGGCATTTCGCCACGAGGCTTTGTGCGTGTGTGTCTCCAACAGTCATCAACTGGCCTGAGGAGGTTACATCGCGCTGATTCAAAATGTTAGACAATGCTCTTCTTCTTTCCTTTTGGCAAAAACTTGTGCGTTAACGCTGCAGCAACATGCCGCAGAGCAAACGGAGGCAGCAAGGGAAGAAGAGAAGAAAAGTGCTAGTAATAGACTAATGGCTATATTTTCTTTGTTTATACCTCAGTTTAGTTGAGGTATTTAGACTAATTAGCTCTGCTTTCACAGGAAACCCTAAGTACAAAAGCCTAAGTAGGATTATCAACAGCTGTGTGTGTGTGTGTGTGTGTGTGTGTGTGTGTGTGTGTGTGTGTGTGTGTGTGTGTGTGTGTGTAGCCCTCAAAGGGAGTTGGCCTCAAAGCTTCTAGATGTGGTTAAGGTGGCAACAGTGGTCAAAGAGCTTCCATCTCAGTCCTTTATTTACCCTCCCCCAACACAAATTTGATTATATTACAGATGCTTTCATGTCTGTCCAGTGATGCTTTAATGACTCTCACAGCAACAGTCCTGCATTCATTCATATCTAACATTAAAATACATAAAAATTTCTCCCAAAATATTTAACAGTGGAGTGTGGTTGGTTGTCTCTAATACGTAGACATCTTGCATGACTACTGGAGGAAACTGCCCTCATCCGCCCCCCCCCATCACAAGCCTCAGACCTCAGAATGAAGTTCCTCTCTGAAATCAGTCCAAACCTATTCAATATGCACTGCAGCATTCCAATGGAGTTATCAGTTGGCCAATATTTGCTCTGCTTCTAATCACTAAGGCTAAGTATGACGCGTCTGGAGTGACCCCAGGGAGGGGGAACGCCGCGGTCGACAGCCTCCAGTCAATGCAGACGCCACGGAGTGTCATTTCTCTGAAGAAGACATAAAATCTCATCTTTATCTGTTCCCATCTGTCTGTCAGTGGTATTGGAGAAGACTATGTTCTCCGCCAAATCATAAATTAGGTGGTCATGAGTTTGGTTGTTGAGATAAGCTGCTATATTTGTGTGTGTGTGTGTGTGTGTGATTGTGTTCATGCTTAGGCCACTTAAATGTCTCCAGGTTATACGTTACATTTGGGAGTTGTGGCAGGCCATCAGCAGTCAGGAAAGCACCCAGCACCAGACATGCCACTGTTATTCCCCTCCCCTGGCATTGATACACCTGTAGGCCTTTTCTTTCAAAGACACCCATCTCCCTTTTCAAACATCAAAGTTGCCTTTGAGAGAGCAATTTGCACCAAGGGTGAGCCTTTCATGTGATTTGTGGTGCATGGGCGTGGCCCTGGGGGGGGGGGGGGGGGGGGGGTGGACTTTAAGAGATGGACGCACCTGGCAGGTGTATGAACTGAGCACACGCAAATACATACGCAACAACACGCATGCTACCTTTTGTTTACTTTACAGAGAGACTGCAATATCACAGGAAAAATAACACAGCAAATGTCATTGTTTGTCTATTTGCATACTTTGTACAGTCTGTGTGCCAAATGCAAATAGAATCAACCCGCCAACTCCAACATGCACCCCCGCCGCCCCGACTCCCTCCCCAACGCCCGCCATTCTCCTCCTGGAGCTGTGGGAACACACCCAGCCGAGTAAATAGAGGCAACAAAACACGACAGCACTTGATTTTGGTAGATACGTGGGCCTATGGTTGGGAAGGTGTTCAACTCTATCTGAAAACACAGAATTATACAGTGCATTACCTGGCACTGTATAATTCTGTGTTGCCGTTTAGGGTCTAAGTCTCATCAGACAAATTGCCACTTTGACCTCACTACAACATGCTTCCACATCCTCAACATTCAGCAAACAACTGTCTCTCCTTTCTGTTTCTTTAACATGCTCAACCCTCAGACCTCTGGTTGGGAACAAAATGGGTCTAATAAAAAATAAAAAAAAATAATAAAAAAATAATAATTAAAAACCGACCAGAGTCATTTGCTGATTTGCTTGGACAGTTTGCCATAATTCTAACTGAGTTAAAAAAAAAAACTGACTTTCTGATGGCCCTGACAGATGCAGCTGTAAAATTGTTCCTTGTAACGTTAGCATCACACACACAGACTTGAGCTTTGAGTGTTGATTTTCACACACAGATAGCAGCTTTGAGGTCAGTCCCCACATATTCACAAAAATGACTTTTTTTCCTTCACTCAAAATCATTCATGCACCAATTGTATTTACTCTGGGGTTTTTTTTCTATATCTTAAGATGAAAAACATCTGTAAATTATATCTGTTTATCTCTATCTGTACAAATCTTTTTCTACACATTCACAAACTTGACCTTTTTCACACTGTTCAAATACTTTTGTGCAAATGATTTTTTTTTTTCAGGCTCTAAAAAGGTGATGGCCCCCACACACTGAAAATTATTTGTGAACATCATTTCACAGGCTTAACATTTTTTCGACCCTTTTTTTTTTATATCCCAGCCTGACTTGTGGTGAGTTCATCTTTTCTTACCGGGAACTGATTCATTTGGAGAGATACAGAAATACCCCCCCCCCACACCCACCCACCATTTTGAGTAAATAGGTAGGAGCTGATGTCATATGTAAGTGAAGGAGTGAGAAGAGCACCAAAAATATAGTTGTGGGAATAATTGGTGAGAATAGCCCTGCACCAAGTGTGAGAGTGGTGATGAAGAGGCATCTGATAACAGCGACAAACAGGGAGGGTCTCGACACTTCATCCGTCATCTGCTTTCCTTTTTTCGCTCTTTTGAGTGCAGCATGCTTTCTCTTGTCATTTGATGTGGTGTATTGTTAAAGCTGCTGCACAGATAGAAGTGGAGGGAGTTTTTTGAGTTGCAACAGTTGAGCTTTAGTTTGGCCTAAGCAGAAGTTTGATCATATAGTATGACAGATACATAAGGGGGTGGGGGTGGAGGGGGGTATGACGAATGCCGGATGTGTGATGAGGAAATTAGCAGCAAGAGAGACAAAAATACTTAGCTGAACATTTAGCCTACTTTCTGTTCAGGAACAGAATGCTCACTGTGTTATGTTTATTTAAATGTACGTGTGTGTGTGGGTGTGTGTAAAGATATATTAGTGTGCACATACTATCTTATGGCCATGATAGTGTTTTCAAAGTGTTTTCAGAAAGGATGGTGGCCTTTGTTACATTGCCGCGGATGAACCGCTGCAGTCTTGTCCATCAGGTTCTCCTGACTGAATCAGTAAATATTAATAAAAACCTCCTCCCTCTGTGCCAACTTCTGCCTCGGCTCAGCTGGCAGCCATGCAAATGCAGGCCCTACACAAACAGACTGTAAGGCCCGACCTGCCAGCCTGCGGACAGGTGAGCACAGCGTGGCCAAGTCTGGCTTCAGGCTGTCTGCACTTTATGAATGATAAAGCTGAGTTGCACAGGCAACATTGTGTGGCAAAACTGGGATCAAAGCAGTGTTGGAATGTATAACTGTCTCTGAGGATGAGATTTGTAATCAAAAAATGTTATTAGTTTTATGTGCTGGCAAAAACGCCTCTCTGCTTTGGCTCTAAACGTTGTGCCGCCGATATAATGTGGTGCCTTTTGGTTAGAGAAGAATCTGATTATTTTTTTGGCCCTAATAATGTCTGAATGGTAGTGTGTGTTCCTGTGCTCTTGACTGTGCCGGGACAGGACTGATATTATACTCTTAGAATGTGCTTCTTGCTTAAATATGAGAGGTCCTTTATCTCATCCTGCAAGCGATTTCTATTCAAGGGCTACGAGTCCTTCAATGCCATGGAATTGGACTGAAAACTCATGTAAACCTCAGATCTGACAGCTCATTCACAACAATATAATGAACAATATAAATGTGCCGCGTTTAAAAAAAAAGCCTATTCTATTAACTGTGATAAGCTGTTTGAACTTCCTGGTTCGATGGATCTGTTTTCACTGCAGAGCAACTAGATATATTATTCATATTTCAGATGAACTTTGACTCAGTATTTCAGCGATCTTAACATTTGCACTTATTAAATGATCTCTGGTTCCTGGAGGTTAAGCTAAAGGAGGTTCATATTTGCAATGCTTTTTTTTTAAATCGGCATTTGCAAAAGTTTATTTTCTGTCTATGAATTCCCTCTCAGCACCATGTAACAACATTTATTGGAGCCCTAAATTCCTCCTTCCCTATATTAAACAGTGTCACTTTATAGCACCCAGCGCCAGTGTAAAAGTAGCACGGCCACTCTGACGCCTCAGCTAGAGCCTTGACATGTTGACAGACAGACAGGAGACAACCTTAATGTACTCCGTTATTTCAAGCTGAGACACTCGCAGATGCACATGAGATGCAGACACACACAACTTTTTTTTCTTTTAACAAAAGACAATTAAATTGAAACCACCCCCCCCCTTCACACACACACACACACACACACAAACACACACACACACAACCACATGCGCACAGTGTTTATAATTATCTCCCTCCTTTGCAGTCACTGTTCTCTTTAATGCCTCTGCAAATAGCATCCAGTCTGGCAGGGGAAGGTGGGGAGGTTGATGCCCCTCTCTCTGTGCCCCTCGGCTCCCTCTCTGCCAGCCATAACCCCCACCCCCCATGTGACACTTGCTACCACTCTCTCTTCCCCTGCTGTGGACTGTTTTGACTAGGCTAAATCCACCCTGTCCCAAATATCCCCCCTCCACAGACATGAGCAAAAGCCCCAGCTATCCACCCGTTCAGAGACCTTTAAAACCCTGCACTCTAGAACCATTACAAACACAATCCCTCCATAGGTAGATCATGAAATCCCTACCCATCTCGTCTACCCCAACTTGGGCTCACACAAAAAGAAATCTATGCACATAGGCCCTGACTCATGTGAGTAACACTACTCTCCACCATCCCTCACACCAGCAGCATTAAACCACATGAGAATGTAGCTGCGGCTGAGCGGTGGCGCTAACAGCTTTAGCACGCTGGGTCTCCCTGCCAGGCCTAACAGTGGCCGGAGTCTGCCCTGTGTTCAATCAACGAGTCACTTCTGTGGTCAGTCAGGTACGACCCCTCTGACCAGCACTAGGGAAGGTAGGGAGGAGGAGGAGGAGGAGGAGGAGGAGGAGGAGGAGGAGGAGGAGGAGGAGGAGGAGGAGGAGGGGGGGGGGATGTCGACTGAGCTGAGCCACCTGCGGCTTGGAGACTCACTCAGCCCCTCTTAGTGGTCTTGGGTTATGCCTTAATATGCTTTACAGTTTCCTCTGACTGGGCCTGTCCCTGTGCCCCTGCTGCACACACATACACACACAAACCTTGCACTACTATACTTCTGAGGACAATGTACCACCCTGAATTTATTCTCTGGAGGCTTACCATAACCGCTACAAGCCTAACCCCAATCTTAACCTAGTTTTAATTCTAATCCTAACCCCGAAACCAAGTTTTAACCCCAAAATATATCTAGTGGAAACCAAATTTTGTCACATGTGATCGTGTGAACAGATGCTCTACCACCTCAATGTGATGAATGCATAGCACACACACACTAATACACACACAAACACACGATCAGACATTCTCACAGTGTTAGATGTTCATATATCATTTGCATATAACCCATGCAGTTCATTTAGCATGTAGAGATACATACCCCCACACACACTTTCAGAACCAGGAATAGCTGCTTCTGACTGGGTGGCTCTGCAACATTCACATCACACCACAATGCATTTTAGCGACTTACTGCGCGGTTCTCGGGGTCCATCCACGGTGACTTTGATGGCGCGGTGGTAGGTTGCCACTTGAGGCGGTCCGGTGAACACGGTGATGGTCAGAGTGAAGCTCTTTCCTGCAGCAAAGCAACATGTCCATAAGATTTATGGAAGACTTGGCATTTCACTTCATAAACGGCCCTTACCAATGATCTGTTTTCCCCTCTTGTTTGCAACAATACCTCGCTTGTTCAATTTCAAATCTTCACCGGCTTTTGTCCCGCTGCAGCCTTTAAATTAAAGGGGGGGAGGAAGACCACCTCTTTTGATGGCCTGACTGCGGGTATGATTTAGATTATCGAGAGAATGTGTTCCAGATTTTCCGAAAGGGTTTACAGCGACAGTTTATTGTTCAACAAGGCAGGATCTTGCTCCCATCTGCATCAAAGTCCGTGCAGAGGGAGGAAGGCTGTATCATAAAGCGGGTCCGGACGGTGCTCGTCCGCGGCTCTGAGCAAGGCAGCTCTTCTTAAAAAGAGACATGGGAGGAAAAAAGAAAAAGAAGAATCCTCGGGTGGGGTAATTGACTGCAGAAATGAAAGGGAGGCCTAGGCTATTTTTTTTTAATTTGAAGACGGGACCCATTTCCCATTCATCATATCACAGCTATTTTAACATGCAATGGAAATATAAAGGGTCAGAAGAGGCTCCGGTGGGAGTGAGAGAAATTCCTTCATTTAAGATTTTTGTGAAAAATCAGGCTTTTAAAATTCTTTAAAAAAAAAAAATTAATTTCAGGACATTTCATTATTTATGCCTGAAAATTGAGAGGTCGCCTACATTGATAAAGCACAAAAATGTTGCCCATCACAGTCCTATGCAACAACATATCACCCTGTAAACAGAACTGTTGATGATGATTTGTTTATTACAGCAATTAAACAAAAGAGCCATGTTATCATATAGTCATATAGTCTTGTGTGTACAAGACTATAAGCTTTTTTTTGGTGGCCAGGATTGTTTGACAAATCGTCACAGGACGTGAATTGCAAGTGGTTTTACATCCATCCCTCAGAAAATAATTTATATTCCCCTGGATTAAGAAAATTAAAGTCACATCGCAACTGTTCACATGACGCAAGCCAGATGTTTCGGATGACACCCATGGACGTCAGTTGGCAGAGTGGATGCAGTCATACCTAAATGATTCCAGATCTTTGTAATAGACAACAGAGATCAGACTAATGTTTTGTTTTTTTTTTAAAGCTATATTTTAAGGAGTAGGCTATGTGTGCGGCTGTGCAACATATCTGGTGACCTAGATGTTAAATAATTTTTCACATTTAGTAAAACATAATAACATGCTGTCAGTTGTTTTCCACTTGGACCCAGAAATATGATCCATCATATCATTATAAGCGCGTTTCCAAATGTTGCTGTTGCAGCCATTCTCTTACTGTATGTGTGCGCCTGTGTGTGTGTGTGTGTGTGTGTGTGTGTGTGTGCACAGAGAGAGAGAGAGAGAGAGAGAAAGGGAGAGAATTTCAGCTCACCTCGTCCGCTCCTGCCCACGAAGCGCAGGTCGTTAAAGCGGGCCACCTGGTTCTTCATCACGGCAGAGGCGTTCCTAAGCTCGGCCGAGTAATTCTCGTCGTTGCCGGCCATCACAGTGACCAGAGTCCCGTCGGGGACATCACCGAGAGCCACGACCTGCACAGAAGAAAGCCGGCGGTCACTCTGGTTCACCAAACCAAATGTACACAATGCGCGCGTAAAACCGCATTCGACTCCCATAATATTAAGCAGGAATATCTTTACAATGTCACCAGCATGTCAGCAATAAAACATCACAGAAATAATAAAGCTGGGAGATTTCATGAAGTAGACACCCTCCAATGTAGATTAATGACATTTAAATATAGATTATATTATTAATCTGTATAACATGCGTTTCATTCCTCTAATTTATTTTCCTTGTGTTCGCGGATCTGATCCAAATTCACGATTTAGACAATGTAAGGCTTTATATTGAGACAAGCCACACATATTTACCTATGACGCTTCACAATCATATATAATACAGAACAATAAAATAATAAAATAATGGCGTTCAGATATATTTGCTCAGACGTCTTGTAATTTCAGACCTCTCATCTGTAATATTTTCTGGCCCTACTCCGGATGTTATTATTCTGGATGGAGCCGTTTAAAGCCAATTAAAGCAGAGCTGTTTTAATAATGTAATACCCTACACAAATACAAAATGCGTAAACCAAAAACCACAACTTCCAGAGCCCTTACTTAAATAAGTGCATTTAAGTAACCGCCACATGAATGTATCTGGTTGGTTTTCAATCAGTTTAAAAAAAAAAAGTATTTTCTCATGCAACTTCCCACAGTTAGAAAACCACGGTGTGCGTCATTAAAATCAAAATCAAATAAAGTAAAATTAGAAGCCATGTGTCTTGCCTTGAAAGCCACGGGGAGCGTCTTGTTGCACCTCCAGTGAGACGGGAGGACGGAACAGAGGAAGTTGGGGCTGTCGGTCCTGACCAGCTCGCCAGCGTGGTCCGCCAGGACGTCCACCACGTTCCGAGAGTCCGCTCTCGACCTGAGGGGCCCCGGGGTGGCCATGGCCCCGTTGCCGTCTCCAAGCTTACTGCAGGGGAAGGACGTGGAGGGCGGCGTGAACCGTCTGGTGGTGGGCGGCTCTACGGGAATATGCATTACAACAGCTTGGGTCAGTGCCGCCTGACTGGGTTGTATCACAAGAGCAGGACAGTGTTTTTTTTAGTTTTTTTGTTTAGTTATTTTCCTCCAGACGCTGATGGTCTCGGGAGTCCACTGTGGGAGCGCAAAGGATGGAGGCGAGAGCGCACTAAAGTCTGAGTGAAGAGAGCCTCGCTACCTTAACAGAAACAATCAACTCTGATCACTGGTTGGTGCTAGATCACCTGCACAGGATGTGTCAGCCTGAGGAGCATCAGGTTGACTTGAAGTTTTTTTTTTTTACTAACTTCAGCAAAACACGTAGGTACAAACTAAGTCTCCGAAGTCTCTCACAGTGCTGAACCTGTCTTATAACTTGATGGACACTTTCAGCCGCGTGTAGGCTAGACGGTGTATCAACACCACAAACGACTTGAGCTCTCACTTTGAAATCTCAAGAGTCAATGAATCTTCTATATAAACGATTGCCGATCAGTGCAAATCTGTCGGCAGCAGTCAGGTAATCCAGCCGCGATGCAGAAAGTTAGACAATCCAGCTGACTGGGTCTCTCGGTTTAAGATTTTAAAAGAACGATCTCGACTAAACAGCCAAACTGACGCCTCGTCAGATCTTAACAGACTCCGCTGGCGGCCAAAAAAGAAGAAAAAAAAGAAGCGTAAATCTAAATGTCTCAAACCCGAATATCTACAGCCGAACTGCTGTAGTACGTCAGTGTCCTTTTCTTGCGTAAAAGTTCTTGCAACTTTATCCTCGTTGGATCTCCCCCGCCACAAAAGACAACGTTATTCTGGTACAAGAGGAACTGATCCGTCGCTCCAGCTGAATTTCCTTTCCAGTTATCCTTTAGCGCAGCAGGGTTATAGGATAGGGCGCAAGAAGGAGCCGTAAGGCTGAGCGGAGTGCAGAGTGCCGCGATATTATTTTACCCGAGTCATTTTAGTGTTTAGTGGTTGGGAGTGTGGAGATGATTTCCACCAATGAATCAGCTGGGTTGGGCTTTCACCAGACCAATCAAACTCTCCGCTGCTCCTTCTTCAGCCCTGTGCTGTTGTCACACACGAGCTGAATTATTGATACATATCCTTGCTTTTCTCCCTGCTTGTGTTTTTATACAGCATATAGACAGACGTTAAATAAGTGACAGCATGAGTTAAAAGAAGAGACGCATGGTTTTCACAGAGCTGCATGAAAAATTAATCATTTGGACATTTTAAATTATAGCCAGTAACCATAAGCACCGTTGGCATTAGATGAAGAAACTGTCTAAATGTGTAAGACATTGAATGCAATGGGATTTAAACATGTTAAATAACTGATTCTGGTTCAGTGCAAAGCAGCCTCTGTGTTGTTAGGAATGTTCAGTCTTACACGGAGCCGGTTTAATTAATGAAATAATATATAAGCTGACATATCTGCACCTTTTAACCCTGTCAGTGGTTGAGTTGTTTATAATTTATATAAATAAGGATTTAGACTGCAAAGGCCTGTGGTTTTACTTTCATTTATTCATGTAGAAAAGCTATCATATCTGGCAGCTTCGCACCTCCTCTCCAGGTAAATAACATCTTCAATAAAGTGAAATTATGAGTGCAGACAGATCTGTATCATTTTAATTGGCTGAATTAATGACAGAATTAACGCAAACAGGCAAATGTGTTTCTTCCACATCAAAAGGTGTGTGTTTGTGTGTGTGTGTGGAAAGAGAGAGAGAGAGAGAGTGTGTGTGTGTAGAGAGTGTGTGTGTGTGTGTGTGTGTGTGTGTGTGTGTGTGTGTGTGTGTGTATGTATGTAGAGAGAGAGAGAGAGAGTGTGTGTGTGTGTGTGTGTGTGTGTGTGTGTGTGTGTGTGTGTGTGTGTGTGTGTGTGTGTGCGTGTGTGCGTGCCTGTGTGCCAGAGGCTGAATTTATTAGAACCCTGAAATGTTGATGGTTATACATCAAATGACGGCACACCCTGCACACCCTCAGCCATGCTGCTTTCTGACACTAGTTGGCGCATTTGCCTTTTCAATCGCTGTCAGACAGCCTGACATTTCACATGTGCAACTTGTATCTGTGCTCTGAGGTAGTCAGGAATCTGAATTAATTTAAACCAAATCAGATAAACGAACTCCGTTTGTGAGGTGTTTAGCTCGTTGAAAGAAGCACCGGTGAATTTTAATTTTCGCATCTGTGTTTGAGTTTTTGGCCTGAATCACAATCATCTTTATTATTGTTGAGAAATTAAATGATTATAAAAGCACTGACATTTATTCGTTGAATTACCGCGCACCGAAGCCACATGCTGGATTGGAGTCAAAATGTCCGTCTCTAAATACAACATTTAGAGAATGTATTGCTTCATTTTGATTTTATTTTTTAATCTCTTTTGCTGTAAACGCATTAGCAGATGATCAAACATCTTTTGTAATCACTGTACACGTTTCCCTTCTTGGGTCTACTGGCAGAGTTTATTGATTAGGATAGTAGCCTAAACATTATTCTGATAGATTTTGCGATATGACTGGTGCAGAAAATTATTTTATATATTTCTGACAGTGTTGATTAAAAAATATTAAAATGGCCCAAAAAAACATAATAAAATAATTATTTAATTTAATTTATTCACACAGGAAATTGACAATAAAATAAATATTGAACAAGCCATGTATATTTTCGTTGAAGCGCATTTTGAAATGCATCCAATCAATCGATGTTTTTATTTTAATAATAACACAATTTATTTTCGTGTGCGCGCGCCTCTGCGTGCGTGCGGCGGTTTTTAAGTTGTTTACTTGCATGAGAATAAATGAAGTGCAGTTAAGTGGCGTGAGGAGTCATCGGAGTGGCTTCACATTTTCCCTTATTTTCTCCCCATCAAACTAAATCAGAGTCAGAGAGAGAGAGAGTGAGAGAGATGCAGAGGAAAGATTTTAAAAGTTAAAACATAGCCTAGACAATTCCTAATTACTGAAATGTCCAAATAATGCTCGGATATTAGAACTGTTTATGTAGGATCCAACGGGGCCAAAACCTCACACTATCAGTGGTGGTCTGCCAATGCTGCATGCACTAACACTTAGGCCTATATTGGAAAAGCAGTCCAAAAAAGTCTATAAAGTTTATAAACATCACTTCTATAAATCAAATCTACATACAACACCTTGCTAAATCTGTCTTGTTTTTAAGAACCTATATATAAATGTGCTTTTTTTTGGGGTCACAGAAATATTAACCATTAAGCACGTATAACACTCTGACACCATGTTTTGTGGTTGGTTTTTATTTAGGTGATCTAGGACAGTGGTTGGGGTGTGGTGACACATACAAAAAAAAAAAAATTCTCACCATTTTACTCACTAGCAGTTATACCAAAAATCCTGATGATAAAGCCATTACCATCGGCTATGTATAGGTGTAGACGACAGAAATATTCCTTTATAAGCGTCCCAGGGAATGACCTAACAAGCCATGGCCTAATGTGTTTTGACTTTGATGTTTGTGAGTTGAAAATGTAGGGGAACCCCAAATCACACAAGCCCATTCCACTCAAATCACTCCATAAAACAACAGCGGCTAAATCCCCATCATAACTACAAAAAAAAATCACTTCTGATCAGATCGCCTGTCATGAGGCCTCTATTTTCAGTACAGCTCGACTGGCACAATGACGATGCCGGTGATATTTTAGTCGTCCTGCTGCCCTAGTTCATTATTAATATGTGACCACACGCCCCAGCTATACCCTCCTCAGCTGTAATGTGTGCTCCGGGCGCCTGTCACATTTAGACCTCCACATTTCAACATGCAGTTTCTACTGTTTCAGCCGCACAGGCATGGAGGACGGAGCCCGCCGTGGCCCTGAACGATTTTTAATGATCCGGCGTGGGTTGAGCCTGAAATCAAGACAGAACTTGTGGAGGATATGTGAAACCCAGGGACCCACCTCAAATGGGCCTCAGCATATAGGATTCTTACCATTGAAGGTTAAAAAGAAAATGGATCCTTCAGTTATAAATCGAGATATCACATCATTGTTTACTGATAGTTACTCTGTGAAAACTTGTGACTGAGAGGATGCCTTCATCCCTATATTCCTGACCTGAATCATAATGTAAAAAAAAAGGTTCCCTGTGGTATTAGAAAATGGTTTATTGGCTATAAAAACACCACGAATCAGCAACACGGTCAACTGGTTCTAAATGGTATCTGAACAAAAGGTTTTGAAATGAAGTTAAACTAATGCTTCCATGGAGTTCTTACAAAGAAGCACGTTCTCTTCTGTGTGTATAACACCAAAGGAAACCCCAGTTACTTTAGGTTTTATGTGTAGTGAGTCACATTGTAAGGACTAATATGAGTATGATCCCCATTAGCAGAGAAAGCAGTGGAAGCCTTTGGGAGTGTGTGAACTTATACCTGACTCTAAATGCCACCCACACTCTTTCAGTACCACTTAAAAGTCACTTTGAAATGGGGACAGTTGCCGATACGTGGAGAACCCTTTTTTTTTTTTTTTTTTTTTTGACAAAATATGATCTATTAGCCTGTGTAAACTCCTGGGCTATTTTCAGACATAAGCTTTGGGATGGGTAGCTATTCATTTGGAAAAGGGGGCTATGGGGGCAATTAGAAATAGTTTGAGGTTCGGCGATGACATAAGACAAAGATTTCTATCTTTAGAGGAGCTGTGGCGGTCACACATTTCTGTACATTCACAAATTACAGGGCAAGCTTTGGCCCTCAACCCACCGAATGCATTCCTTCCGAAAAGTGTCTGCTCGAATTTCAGCCGGGGGTTTCTGCTCAGTGGAAATATGAGTGTTCTGAATGGGCGACTTCTATGAAATGGAGTTTTATTCCTCTCGGATTAAATTAGCTCTACTTTGGGGCTCAGGGTATTTTTTTGTATGAATGATGAATTCTGCGGTGGCTGTGGAACGCTGGGCTTGTTTCTTCCCTCCTCTTTTTTTTTTTTTTTTTTTTTTTTTTTGAGACATAGCTCGCTATGAAATGGACTTTTTTTTATGGATATGACAAGAGTGTCTGTGATTAGACTTTCAGCATGATGTAAGTCACCAAAGCCATTTGTGCCAGTCCCCTCGAAGCCAAATCAACTCCAAAGCATCGGAGTGTTTATATACACAAGTATATGGAGAAACTTTTAAACAACAGTGAGTGGGTAGAGACTGTTTGGGTTTTGGGCTCTCGCTGCTCTGATGGCTGATTCTCTCTCAAATTTTGATTACATAATGTGTCAGCACATCACAATTGGTGGTCATTTTTGTCCATTTTGATGTTCAGACAAGAAAATAGGAAACACATTGAACAATTTTGATCATATAAATTTGTATGTTATTTTTTCTCCACCAGGGCCGTCTGTGTTAGTTTTAATGATCACTGGAATGCACTTGTGTATTCAAACTTTGTTTTAGCTCTTAATGACCCTAAAACACTTTATTTTTATTAAAATGTCTATAGTTTTCTTATATAATTTGACCCTTGTGGTGCTTTATATATCCAGTAACTCATGAGAGTGTCAGGCCCCAATTCCAGATCCTTGAAGGCGTTTTGAGTATATATTATCCTAAATATGATAGAGTATGGTGACATTTCCAAAACCCAGCAGCTAATTACTATGTGAAGGTGATGAGTTGAGATGCAGCAGTCACCAGAGGAGACAATGAGCCCATTCATCTCATGCATCTTTAATATTCTGCTTACATTTTATAAAAGGTGCCGAGCGGAGCCAAGGGCTTATAAAAGCCCTTTGAATCAATTGTGCAGCATAATGGCTGTTGGGGGACGACACCAACTACATTTTTATATCTGTCTGCTGAATGTAAATGGACTTTTTAAAGACTGCATTCATTTTCAAACATACCAAGCATGTGTTTGTCTATCTGACACTTAATTTCATATTGGATACATTATGGGATGAGTTGGGTAGCGGTGCTGCTTTGATCCTCTAGAGCAGTTGCGGAAAGTAACTAAGTACATTTAACTCCATTTCTATTTTATGCAGCTTGACTTCTACTTCAGTACATTTCAGAGGGAAATGTTGTACGTTTCACTTCACTACATGTATTTGACGTGTATATGATGTTTTACCTATTAGTTACATTTAACGTTAAGATTTTACATTTAGAAAAAAAAGTATGATAAACTTATAAAATGCAACACATTTTTAAAGGATAACCTAGAGGTTTGGAGTTTTTCCCCTTACAAAAGGGGGGGGGGATTACCAGGTTGACTAAACTACCTGTTGTTAAAGTTGCCGAAACCAGCTCCACATTGACCCGCGGCTGCACATGGGCCATTTTTCATTCTTTTTTAACACCCAAAAATCAAGACTCACTCCTTTCTGGTTCACAATAACCAAAAAAAGTCATGAAAGGCTCAGTGAGACACTGATGTGTTCACTGTGATTGGCGTTCGGGGGTTGAACGTGGTCAGACCCCCTGCCTGTCCTTTCAGTGGCACACACCACACCCGAGGCAGGCTGGGGGGGGGACCGCCGTAAACCCCCGTGTCACGGTCGCTCCGCCCTCACATCATCCGTCGGGTACACTCACCCAAAGATGACAGTCAGCACTCTGTGATGTGGTTCCCGGGCCTGTTTATTCTTTGGAAACCCACTAAAAGTAGCATTGGATGGTAAGCTCACCAAAAGGCCCCAGTGCTATTATGAGAGCACTTTGGGTTGAGTTTTGATCTGGTGGGTTTGTAAATAGGGCCCTGCCTTGCTGCGGGGCACCACTTTTGGGCTATATTGTTTAGTGTGACCTGAAGGAAGCTTTTTGATATTCAGGGTGATTTGTAACCTGGAACAAGATTCAAAAGTCCAAAATTAATACGGCTTGTGGCGTTTAGAGTTGTGTACTCCATGAGGCCATCAGTGTGTAATTTTCATAATGTTGATGATGACGGACAAAGGCCTACAAAATGTACCCTGTTCTACGACAGACCGTATTTTTTTTTTTTCCAGGGTCTTTATTTACCCCTGAAAGTCAGTATAACTTTTAAATCTAAATGAGTCCCATAAATACGTCAACTCTCCCATTTTTTTTTTTTTTTTCAGTTGTGGTTTTTAGTGTGAGCTATAATCATTTCTCATCTTTCTTTGTCTCTGTGTCTGTCTGTCTATTTGTGTGTAACAGCAAACACACAAATCCACATATACACACATACGCGCTGTTTCTCCTTTTCTAGCGAGAGCTTCTGATGCAAGGACGGCAATCTGTAATCTGTAGTAATTGCATGTTGCAGAAAAACATTTTTCCGCTGTGGTAATCGCTGCAATATGTGCAGTTGCGTTGCCAAAGTGACAGCACCCCCACCCCCTACAGACACACACACACACACACACACACACACACACACACGCGCACACCCACCCACACACACACGCGCGCACACCCACCCACACACACACACACACACGTAGACGAGTATCCTGACTCACTCTGACTTTGCTGAATGTGTCCAGCTAAAACTTTTGGAGCCTGCTTCCCAGGATATGGCTGAGAGACTAAGACATACAGGCAAGCAACTAATAGTATTGTGACAAACTTGCGACTGGTAAGCACACACACACACACACCTGTGGTGCTGTCATGCTGCATTCACCTTCTGCAAAAGATTTACAGTTCCTGCCAGTGACAGTTTAACTGCCATGCTGCCCCGGTGCCAGAGCTCTGCCAGAGCCCAGCTGCCACACACAGATCAGGAGACGAATCTTTCACAGAAGCCACATCAACTCACTCTCCCTGCTCCTTCGCACACAGCCATTGCACAGTGCAAGCAGATGATGAAATTAAGTCCAATACCAATCCCCTGATATTTCTTGTAAATACGTCCTGGAGAATTGAGTCAATTGTCAGAGTTCCTGCTGATTAGTAGAAGTTGTAGCCACATTAAATGTAGGGAGTGTAGTGGCGGTCTGTGACTGAACCGTTAATTGCATATTTATCAAACCATTGTCTACCATTTCATCGCACTGACACCAGCGTCTACTCTACTCGGTTGGACTGTGGCGCAGGTTTATGAGGTCATCACCACCGTGGGACTGAGGGTAAACTATGGTGCGTGTTGAAAAAGACAGCACGTCTTCTCACAGCCACAGCAAACAGTGTCTCCCTCTCTCTCTCTCTCTCTCTCTCTCTCTCTCTCCTTCCCGTTGTCATTGCAGCTCAGCAGTGCCACACATTTATGATATCATTAGCCACTGCGTCATCACCCCTTTGCCCAACAGAGCCCCAAAATATGTCAGCCCAGTTGGTCTTTCTTATGTTGCACTCGTCAACGTGTAACCACACACACCTAGTATAAGGACAAGTTATGCTCAGAGACATTTATAGATACACAGCGAGACACCAAGATTGCAACCAGACTGTGTGTGCAAACCTTTTCCTCTCTGGGCTGCTACTCTGACTGCTGAAGCCATCCAACCTCCCAGCAGTTGAACTTCCCTGTGTCTCTAATGGAGTCTCTCTGTCAGATCAAACAGCTCCTACTGACGAGGAGAGGAGACAGATCGCAGCGCTGGAAGCCTTTCAGTCTGACAGCCCGAACACGTTTGACTGGCAACGCAGCCTGTGTCTACTCTTCCATCGCTAGAGATCCCACACAAATATAGTAGCGCCACCAGAGAGGGGACAAGGGGGTGGCGAGCGGGGAGGGGGTAAGGGAGCCCAAGCCCGTCGGCTCAGAAAATAAGTTGTGAGGCGTCCCTCTCACACAAAGGCAAAGCCCCATAGCTCACTCTTTTTTTTTTTTTTTAAATGAAATCGCATGTGAGTTGAATATTAGGAAGTGCGCATGGCTTCCAGCAACCACCGAGCTATTATAGCAGAGCCTGTAAATCACATTTTCACCAGCAGACAATGCCCCTTTGTGCTTGTTGTGTGGCTGTCCCCTCTTGCTGACAGAAGCAATGCGTGTTTAAAAACTGTGGAGATTAGAGTTAAGGATATGTGAGGAAAAGTGATTAAGATGAAGTGTCAGTTTTAGACCTCTGGTTAATTAGTGGCAGTCATGTGAGGAGGGGCAAGCAGGACAATCTGCCCTCATTTAGCCCCATGGTGAGAGGGACCTTTGATGTGGTTTCACATGGAATGCTGTTGTTCATTCCTCTCTGCAACAAAAGCCACATGTTTTTATTTTTTGAGACTTAGGTCCCTGTTTCTTTGGACTATAAAGGAACATGGTGAGGTATGTAACGTATGAAATGAATGGCATGAACACCAACCAGCAAAACACAAGTTGGAGAGGACTCTGCCAACTAGGCACTGGGCCAAATGTATTGTTCTTAGCTGCATTATGTATTTGTATTCAAGTGGTTTAAAGGAGACAAAGTGTATTAGTCATCCCTGCTGTCTGTGCCCATATAACACCACTGCACACACACATTCAAGCGTAGCCTTATGTAAACATACACAAATACACAACATGTACACATTTACAACTTTTTAACGAATATCATCAGTGTTCGTCCCTTTCCACTCCTTTCATCACTGTTGAGGGACTGTTTCAACAGGGGTCATTCCAGGTTCTGTCACACTCATTCAAGAGCAAATGGACTTCAAAAAGCCCCCAAATATTGAATTTGCATTTATTTTCCTCTTCAGAGGCCTCACGAGCACCATCTGACTCAGCGCAGAATCCAACCAGATTCGAGCAGGAACCCGGCGCTGGTTTCCTGACAAGTGTCCGTGGCACTTTCCTCTGTAGACGTGAGACAACTGTTAGAAAGTACTCGGCTGGCCCTCCGGGCTTTTCATCGTAAGGAAACAAGGGTGTGGCGACCCTCAGCCTTCAAGCCAAGGAGCTCAGGAGTGCACTTAGACACATACTATTGTCACAGTTCATAAATCCAGTCTTTTGCACAGCAAGTCATTATTGTCAATCATTCCAATTGATTTCAGATTGAATCAAAAGTGAATGAATCCTCTCCAAACGTCACTGAGCCTTTCTGCAGCGAGTGCAGAGAGCACTGTGCTGCATGCAACTCTGTTTCTGTGATGTCTTTGGGCTTGATTCCCAGTTCTAGATTAAGCAAACCTAATTGGAGGCTAAAACGTATTTTCAATGGAGTCCCTCCATTCAAATCATTGCTTAAGTCAAGGACTTGGCTTAATTGGAGTCCGGGAAACCACCCGTGTGTCCGAAGTGACTGAATGTTTCCTCTCATCATCTCCACTGCTAATCAGTAGTGGCGTTGCCCATGTACAGTTAGCACCCTGGCCACGTGGAGCTAGCATAGAAAGGCAGGACTTTCCCCTCTTTGACTCAGAGCCTGAAGCATCCATTGAGGCTTTGCTGTAACTGCACACTAATCCCCTGATTGCTGTGTTTAGGCCCAGCACGTTGCTGCTCCACGTCAAGGCGGCCGCGGCTAACGACGAGCTAATGACACAACGATGACAAGGAGCGTTTGTAAACCCAATCAGTAGCCTGGAGTCTGGCTGCCTGGTGATTAGGTTAATCAAACTCTATACTGACTGAGTGACTGGCTCGCTGTCTGCCTCTTATGTCATCACACTGATTAAAGGGGAAAAGTTGTGTTCAAGTCCGTCAGGCCCTTCTAACACAAACGTCTCTCTGCCAGGTTGGCAGTGTTAGCACAGCTAGCTGTCATGCTAAAACCTGAGAGGACTCCATGTTGAATTGAGGACCAACTTAATTTCAGTGTAATTTTGCTGATTTTAACATGACAGAACGTGTAAAGATGCCGTTACCTTCCTGCTATAACGGCAAACTGTCATATCATATCTAAAAGCAAGAATCAAGCTTCTTGGTGCTATTAATGTTCCTTGACATGCAAAGGTTTCAGAGTCCCTTTCTAGGTCACACTTAGATTTTTTGACAACAAATTGAACAAGGTTGTATCTTACAGAAAAGGCTCACTGGTAAGAAACTCTCACTCCTGTCAGTGCGAGTGTATAACCGCAGTACACAGTAGTCTGTTAAATATTTTTTTAAGCACAAGACACAAATTGGCACTTTTATAAAATCAAGAAAGCAGTCACTGATATTTTTCAGTTAAGTCCTCTGCTGTTTAGTCACCATGTGGGTAATTCTGCTGGACTAAGGCATCGGGGAACCATATGTTAGTCCTGACCAGCTATTACGGTGAGGTCAGACAGCATTTAGAGAGGGAAAACGTCACGGTCATCATGTTGACATGCCCTGGTCCTCTCTGACTCAGCATGGGGAAAAAACTCAGGCGGTGGTGTCTGTGTGTGTGTGTCTGTGTCTATGTGTGCATGTAGTCTATGTGTGCTTGCTGCAGTTTGTGTGCGTATATATCATAAAGTTCCCTGTGCGTTTGTGCTCGTGATGGCTGAGTCTGTGACCGTGAGAAGAGTATGTGCAGCAGACGGAGTGACCTCACAGCAGACAGACTATGGAGAAGAGATGGAGGGGCCACTTCTGCTGCACAGCTGAGGGGGAATCCCTGGCATGGTGTTTCCTACTGAGGCAATACAGAAGTGAGCAGCTGTAGAGAAAGTACATGCTCGCTAAAGTTTACTTCAGGGCAGAACCTGCTGCAATACAGGGGTACTAGATCATTTTGTAATTTTTGCATGATTTTTTTATGATGTAAAAAGGTTGCAGCGCAAGCAAACTATATACAAGAATATGGAAATACGGGAATTTGAGGAGGAATAATGGATTTGGTTTTGTCAGTTTGTAATCATCGTGAGGTTACTAGGCTACCAGCACCCGCACACAACCCCTTGGTAAAACCACAAATTGTCATTTGTGCACTTTGTTTTTTGTACAAATTAAACTAACAAGACATAATGTGTTAATTAGTGAGCTTTAGAGACGTTGGTAGAAAGATTTTGTGACCTTTAGACAAAGCCAGGCTAGCGGTTTCCTCCCTTTCCACTCTTTATGCTAAGCTAAACTAAGTGGCTGTTGGTTTATATTTAACTGCCATATACAGATAGTGGTATCAATCATCTCATCTAACTCTCAGAAAGAGAGCAGGAAGCTTATTCCTGCACTCATCTTTTAGTCGAAACATAAATGATATTGCTAAATGCTCAAATTTGCATCCCTCATCTGCAGTTCTGAGTCGAAAAGCACAATTCGTCAGCACAGTCAGTTATTTGTACCCCCCAATTAATAGGCAAAGGCAAAACTAAAATGCCATTTTTAAAATGGTGTCTTCACACAAATCAATTCCCTGTGGTTAAAGTTATGTTTGAGGGGAGGGAGCGACCAAAAAACATGTTTTATTGCAGCAACGACAATTAACTGTATGTAAACAAGTTGAGAAAAAAAATTCTGGGAAAATAGAGAATCAGAAAACATTTCATAGCTAGCAGCCTCTCGCATCCTATCATTATCTGCATTTTTCCTCCACCGTAATTAAGTTTTTTTTTTATTGCTTATGGGAAGAGGGATGGGCTATAAGGATGTTTTGAGGATGATTAAAGTTGCTCATAATGACGCAAAGATTCAGTCTAGAGGAAGGATATTTTGTCTGTGAAAAACATTCCTTTTAATCCTTTGATGGTGGTAGGATGAGTTCCTCTGAGTCTTAGATATTTGCTAAACTTTTACACATGATAAAATAAAACCCCCTCTTCCTCCTGTGTTCCATCTTATGTAAAAAAAAAAAAAAAAAAAAGAAGAAGAAGAAAAAAAATAGCTGCCTGCTGATATGTTTCTGAACATGTGGGATCTCCATAAGTTTGAGTCATTTTATGTGCTGCCGACCAGACCCGTGCCCTCCCATTAAAGTAATTTGTGGCTTAGAATGCAACTGTAATGTTAAAAACAAAAGTGCACAGCAATCGACGTTGTGCTTAGTCACCGGCAGTTTTTGCTTTTCCTCCTTTCTTACAGCTAGAGCAAGGATGTTGTTGAAAACATCTGTTTAACGGTACAGGGAGGGGTCTAAACAATAAGTCTTCTTCATCTGAGTCAAACTCAGGTCACAGCTCTCTAATTGTAGCCAGAGTTACTGAAAACAAAGTAAACCTGGGATGACACAAATGTTTTATTTCAGGTTTTACTTTAAATTGTTTACCTTATTGCCAGCTTTGCCGGAAAATTGCAAGCAAATTCCATATACCGGCTGCATAAATTTAGGTTAATAATACATAAATTAGCTTACAATAATAATTGTGTGTTTTTCTTCAACCCCAGCCTTACCATGTAATAAGCTGTGGGGTTGGCCTGTGGTTTAGGGCGTAGGTTTAAAACAAAATTAAGAAACAGAAAATTGCGAGAAAGGCTTTTTCTTAATTTAGTCGTCCACCATGCAGGACGAATGAGATCATGATGTAGTCTAATAACAGTGATGTGGGTTTAATCATTTTAACGTAAGGGTTTATATGAAATATTATCAGCTCGTAAGTGAAGCAAATAAACCATGAAGAAATGAGTCATAGAAATACAAGAGCCTCATCCGGTATGGGCATTACTTCTTTTTTTTTTTTTTTTTAGTCAAGTGAAATTATTTGATATTGTGATCATTTCCACCTCATCATCCAATTACGCAAGCATTTTCAAAGTCTGCATGTTTTCCTGCCAACATGTAGTTCCTGTTTCAATTTCTTTTTCATGTCAAGATGGTCCCAGTTAAAGAAGCTGGTCTAGACATTATGAATTCCTTTTACATTACTTGCATCATATTTGGACGTTTGTGTCCTTCAAACCAATTACTTTCAATCGCCACTCTTTAGTTATCATGTAGGACTATAGTCCGTATAGTCACAGTGGATGTGTTCAGCATACATCCCCTGACTTCACTGCTCTCACAGCTGCCACACACAATCAGATCACAGGGTGTAACACACAGACTAACTCTGGGTGAGCTGCGTTAAAGGGGGCAGAGACGCCGAGCCTTTTTCCTGCCCGCTTGGCCCGACACCAGGCTCAGATCACATTTGTTGGATGCTGCTCCAGAGTCGACGCACCTACAGTTTACTTTCCAGTAGAATTACAGAAGCAACCCCCCAGGAGTGTTTGTTGAAAGAAGTTGCTCAACCTTTCTGAACACTTCTTTTACCCCAGTTAGAGAAACCTGTATAGCATAAATCCATATTATCAGATTGGCTGAAAAGAATCTGGCCCCTGTGGTTGCATGTCGACCACCAGAAAATTGTGTTTACTACTACACTTAGCGCAACTTTAACCTTGACCAACGCAACGCTGCGCATGGCGTTTGAGCTAAAAAGTGTACAAGGGTGGAGGCAGGTTTGGGATTAGTCAACCACATAATCAGCAAACCCCTCGGCATACTCTACCTCGAAGCCATCTTACTGGCAACCCCTGAAAGTGTTCCCCATAAAGTCGTGTTGACAGATGGTGAAAACGGCGAGACGGACCAAAAAGTAAATAAGTACCTCCAAAAACGTTTACAGCCCTAATCAAGTCCAGAGCGTTCCCTCTATTCAGCGTGCCTTCAGAGTTTTATAAATAGATATTATACTCGGCTAAATTGGAGACAGGATTTCGCCGCTCTGTGGCTGTCATAAGTTTTCTATTATTTGCTTTCACTTTAGAATATTGAAACTCTTAATATCTGGTTTCAGCCTGCTCAGCCAGTCTTCATGTTTTGGCGTCACTCGGGGGCCTCACACTCAGCAGGATTTTGAATGGACTCCAATCAAGCATGTTAATTTAAGGGAGGGGGTGGGGGGTGGGGGGATTTACCATATGACTTTGTTATTAATAAATTCAACAGAGGCCGGCCATGTGTTCAGTCAAATTTATAGCCTTTTTCTTTTTTGAGCTACCGTATAGAGCCTTTTTATTTGTCAGTGGTCAGCTTGAAGTTTGTCTCGGGTTTTATCCTGTGTGAATGATTCATTTTGATGCATTTAAGGAGTCTTTCTCTCACACTGACTGTACATGTGTCTCTCAGGCTTTTCCCTCCCAGAAACTTGTAGAACAAACCAGACCACCTCCCAGAATCCTCCAAAATAACCTTGCTACAACTGTGGTGAGGCATGGCGCATTTCTCACACACAAGCCCTCACTTCCATTCATGCAGCGCAATAAGCCAAACATATAAAACCATTCCCACCCTAATAAACCCAGGGCCCTTTTTTCTCTGCCACAAAGGGAGCTGGCTCCCAAGAGCGTAACACTCCTAAAAAAACGGACCCCTGTATAAAACTGCCTGCAGGGAAAACAGCGGCCCTTCCAAGTGGAGGGAAATGCGGTGACAGAAACTGAGCCCAGGATATGACCCATTACACAGGCCCAGTGGTACCTGCTGTAACCAGGTACCCCACGTGATGCAAACAATATGCCAGTATGTCAGGATCGGAAAACTCAGTAAAGTTTTTACAATTGTGCTTCACAGGGGGAAAGTCTGGTGTGTGTTTTTTGGAACCTGCTGCTTTTTTTTTTTTTTTAAAGAGTGTAAAAGTGTCTCAGAAATGCTGCTTTCTGCTTAAATTGTGGTGCTGCTGTGTGAGGGTTAGCAGGTGTATAGCCTCATTGTGGTTATTATCAGTGAACTGCAGCAGCACTGTGAGTCTGCATCAGATTAACGCCTCGTTGACGCAAAAGCTCTCCATCTCGGTTTCTCTTTCTTTCTCTAAGACCGGACTAACTGTCTGACTATTAGCTTTTTTCTTGTGCTCAATACCGAATTGGACGCCATGAGAACGACAGCTGCTCTGTCTGTTCTCTTTGTGACTTGGTGTGTGTGTCATATGTTATGTGTGTGTGTGTGTGTGTGTGTGTGTGTGTGTGTGTGTGTGTGTGTGTGTGCGTGTGTGTCTGAGCTTGAGCGGAGGATTGAGGTTTCTGAGGTGAGGCATCCTCTCGCTTCTCACGCGAAGTGCATCTAATGTTGCACATCACATGTGTTCTCTGTCTGCACTGTGAGATTGGCTGAAATGTATAAGAGTTACCAATGTAACACCTTACAGTACAGACTAATAGTGTGTGATAGTGCTGCTGTCTTTTTTTAAATCACAAATGATGCCACGGCTAAACAAAAATACGTTAAAACTCTAAAATAAAAAAATTTCTTTTTTTTACTTTAATCAGTATTTCCTTTTGGCATTTTTCAAATGACTGAGATGTTGCTTACAACAGTAATTCCCTGACTTCTGAAGAGTGAATACAATATTTCCATAAGCTGTATTAAAGTCAGAGCTCAGGAAGCCCGACATTTAACAGTCTCCTTAATTTTCAACAACCGTTCCTCTTAATTTTAGTTTGATTTTAGTCTAAAAAAGAGAACTTGCCAAATTGCTCTGCCTGTGTAATGCAAGTTGTTAAACTAACCACTGGGGTATTTAGCTTACATGAGGTAGTCCCGATTTGAAATGCTTTCAAATTAAACTGGCGTATTTAGTGACTCTTGGCCTTTGTTCTCTTGCAGTTCGGTTTCAGTCTCCTGACAGAACGAATTGTAAAAGGATATTGCATATTCGCTAATGATTTCCAATGGATGATTGCAGCTTTAAATGCTTGTCTCTTTTTCCCCTCTTGACCTAATGTCTCACATCGCGTCTCGCTGCTCCAAATCAGGCACATTATGATAGAAGTTTAAACCGCTCAAAAGCCTGATAGACTGCATGAATGAAACCATGAAGTCGGTGACATGCAGATCTGTAAACCGTGAGGAGATAAAGGGATGCAGATCCAGCTGTTATAGACAAGAAAAAGGGGGGGGAAAGGCCTGAGCCTTGTCAGGAGGAAACTATAAATGCCTGGGTGTCTGTAGAAGCTGTGAGAACACTGGAACATCATCCCCTATCACTGCGGTTCCACTGTGGATATCGGAGGATTGTTCTCATGTGAGGCACAGATGTGTGTGTGTGTGTGTGTGTGTGTGTGTGTGTGTGTTTAAGGCTCCGGAGATTTTAAGATATACTCTGCAAACAATTAGGAGCTGGTAGTGCTTCTCCTGTGGCTGTCTCTAATTAACACTGCAACAAGGCCTTAATTGGGAAGGAGATTTAGTTTTTTTTCTGCTGCCTTTTGGTGTCTGTCTCAGTGTTTGTGTGATGAACAGTGGTAACAAATAAGTCCCCTGGCCGCCATCAGATTAACAATGTCAAGACTGACTACTTTGTGTTTGTGTTTATCGTCGCTTACAGGAATACATTTGAAGTATTCTCGTTAAAAATCAGGTGAAAGTTTCAACCTTCTACCTCACTATTTGCAAGTAAAAGCTGTCTGATTGGAATTGCCATGGCAGCAAATGGCTTCTTCATTTAGGCCTGGCGTTTAGCGTTGCCAAGTATAGTGCACTCACCTCACCACATAGACCAAAAGTACCTCCTGGAAGTAAAGCAGAGTGAGAGAGCCTAATATGTTTTTTTCTTTGCTCTTTTATTGTATTGCCGTGTTCCAGTAAAGGGCCCAGTCACATGGAGCCTCTGAGCTCGTATTCTCACAGAGAGAGCGCCGAGTCTCACTTGATAATGAATGTCTGTGGTGAGAATCCCATTATGGCGCTACTCCATCAAGCCTACAGAAAACACAGGAGCGCAGAGGCAAAGGCATTTAAGGGCCATATCATTCAACTAGATGAGGGCTGCCGTGCAAATCAGATCCTCCCTCAGCACACGTCTGAGTGTGTGTGGACAGAGAGATGAATGCATTCACACACTACAAGAAGCACCTAGTTGTCAAACTGACAAAGCTACACATTCAAAACAACTGGACGGAGGGTGGGATGCTGGTGGGAGGGAGGTGGGTGAGTGAAGTGGAGAGGAGGGGGAGGGAGAGAGAGAGGGGAGGATCAGCACTCACCTCTGAGTAGACTGCTGCTGTAGTTGGAGAAGGAGTCAAAGATGCTGTTTGATGCCATGACAGGGAAGCCAGAACAGTGAGGAGCCCGCTCTGCAGTCGATCTCCACTGACCTTGGAGAAGAAAAAACACAGAAATGAAGTATGAGAGTAAGAGAGAAGAGAGGGAAGGAAGGAGAGCGGAAAGGACAAAACTCCTGGAGCTCGGAGCCCATTTGCAACCAAGAATCTAGGGTTTGTGACTACCGCAGGAATCCTAAGCCACAAGCCTGCAGAGAGAGCAGCAGCATGTGTTAGCAGCAGCACCAGGAGAAGTTGGAGAGAGTAGTGGAGAAAAGAGGGTCACAGGGAGAAAAGAAAAGAAGAAACTGAGAGAGAAGGCAGTTGAATAAGAGAGAGAAGCAGTTCAAACACAGGCAACAGCAGCATTTGTGTTTCCAGGTGTCGAGGTGGACTCACCAGGGCTGGAGATGAAAGGGGGCCCACCTAATGGATCCTGGGTGGTGGAAGCGGGCCGGCGTGGAGGGCTGGGCTTGTGGTCCTCTGTCACACAGTGGGCTGAGGGTGTGATGTTAGCGAGCTAGCTTGATAGCGTGGTCTGTCTCTCTCTTTCTCTTCCACGATGGTGGTGGCCTGACTGGAGCGTCAATGCTAGTAAAAGGCTAAAAGCCACAGTCTATCTGCATCCTCCTCGCCATCCTCCACACAGAGGCACACACACACTCCCCTCCGTGAGTGCTGGAGCCCACGTCACATGTCACGTGTGGTCACCGGGCCTCTCCCTCCCACCCTCTCACCCTACTTCCCCTCCCTCCTTCTCTCCCTCCTTTCTACTCCTATCGTCTTTGCTTTTTCTCTGGTTTCTCTGCATCGGTTTTTTACTTTCCATGCTTCTCCTTCTTTGATTTGCCGTTTTCACTCTCACTTTTGATTGGGCGTCCAAGTTTTGGAAACATTTTATTTTCTTTTGAGTTCAAACCAGGCAGCGGCCTGCGCCACTGTGGCTCACTGAGGTTTGCAAAGAGCAACGAAACCACTATAGAAGAGCTGGAGAGGCATTAAAATGTATTTAGCCAAACACACCCCCAAAAAAGAGAAGAAGACAGGAGCGAATCAGATGAAGAGAAAATGAGAGATAGCTGTGGCTTTAGCTGCTGCTGAGAGGCAGGAACGTGTCAGTCTAACTGCTGAACAACACTGAGCATGTTGTTCTTGACTGTATATGTATGTCCTGTGCTAGTTTTATGTTTGTCTGACTCACACAGCACATCTGTGTTTGTAAGAACTGGTGGTTTTGGGCCTGCAAAACCTCCACCCTCCCTTACCACTCGATAGTATCATAATCTTAGCCTCATTAGGAGCGGCACTGCCATTTGCTCGACTCTCCTTTTTCAATATATATGTCAGTATTTGTGGCCTAGCGTGGTCTCTTCACACCTATGAAAGTGCAAAAGGATTTAACCTGATTGTGGTTTTCACACTTATCCATTTTCTAGGTTTTATTTCTTTGCTCGTACAGTATCTGCCTGAGATGCGATTTCATACCACTACTGCTTTTCTTTTTCTGTACTTTTTCTGCTATTTATTTGAAAGTTTCTTCTGCAGTTGTGAGAAAAACAGGAAACTATTCATATTGCTTCAGATTCATACAGAAATGAACTAACGAGCAGAGTGATAAATGTGCAGTCAGAGAGGAAGACTAACTGTGCGGTACTGTTAATCTGATAATCAGTCCTACAGTACTATAAGCATATTTGTGTGTTTCTGTCTGTTGTGTGTGTGTGTGTGTGTGTGTGTGTGTGTGTGTGTGTGTGTGTGTGTGTGTGTGTGTGTGTGTGAGAGTGCACAAATCACTGGCATTTGCAAACCTGTGGTATCCACACTTCCTCTCTCCTTTCTCCTGTCTCTCAGTGACACACTGACCATGTCTGGCCACGGGACAACAGACCCAAACCACTGTCTGGTCACTCATATGACCCAATTGCTTCCTCTGCAACCTCTGTGTGTGTGTGTGTGTGTGTGTGTGTTACTGCTTCATTCTGCTTTGTGTATGGATGTCAGCCCACGTTGTCCTTTGCTAATTGCTGGACAAAACTGCTGCATGGACCACAGCATGTGTTTCTATGTGTATATACAGTACCATGTTCTGTGTGTGTGTGTGTGTGTGTGTGTGTGTGTGTGTGTGTGTGTGTGTGTGAGAGAGAGAGAGCTTGCCGCTCTTCCTGGTAGCCCGCACTGCCCTGTAAATGAGCAGTTGCCGTTGAGTTAGGCGGCAGCGCGGGCTAAATGACACGGCGTGTCGGCAAGTGTGGCCGAACGCTGAGGCCACAGCCGCGGCCCCAGGGCTTTTATCAGTCCGTCCAAGTGGCCACTACAGGCCTCTGACTTAACCTCACACACAGCGAGCTTTCCTCTTCTAACACCTCTCCTACCTCCCAACATGGCCTCGGCCTTGGCCTGCCAGCCCAGGGACAGATTACAGCTGTGTGACTCTGCTGAACAAGAGGTACTGCTGTCAAACACTGCTCTCTGCAAGGCCACGGACATGATGGCTGCTTTTGTTCTGAATCATATTTAATATTCTTCATCTTAAAAAAGAATTAGATTAGTTAGATAGAGGGTCTCAGCTGGGTTCTGGTCTCATCTGTGTTTGTTTAGAAAATGGGATGCTCGAGAGTGCAGGTTTCACAGCACAAGGGCTCGTGGTTGTTTCAGTTTATAATCGTTTTATGTATTTATGCAAGTGTGACTGTTGCTGGTAATAATTCATGTTGTTTTGTTGATTTAATTATAAGTGTGTAGCATATTTTTCTGCTCACTATTTTCAGATTATTGACAATTTCCTTATTTTTGTCCATTTGTTGTAAGAGACGTTGCATCTGGATTTTCAATGAGGAATAGAGAAAAACTAAACAAATACAGGACCATCCCACAGCATTGGGAAAGAACGAGAATTGGCTCTATTGTAGTGTAGTCCAAACTTGACATTTGAAGAAAGCACTAGAGTCAAGGCCTTTTTTCTTCGTCTCTCCGCTCTGTTTTTTTCTTCTTTGTCTAGGTAAACATCTGCTTCATGTTTTGAAATGTATCTCATGGCTTTGCACTGCCCATGACTGTGTGGAAAATAGTCTGAAGATCATTGTGGCCGTCTTTCACTCAATTCTTTTTCCCTTGCCCAGGCCTTGTTTATCAAGCCCCTGTATTTAAGCTTAATATAACTCCTGTTTTGCTGAGAAAACTGTGGTGGTTTAATCACTGTCAGTGGTCCTACGCCTCTCGGGTGTGGCTCGCGAGGCAAAAAGGACCCAGTGCGGTCGTGCGTCCAGCTGCAAAGGGGCTTATTTTGTGGTCTAAAAATTGCAGGCTTCCCCATATGTTCCCTATAAACGTGGAATGCAGCGTGGGACTTGAGGAGGCTTTTATAATGAAGTGGCCGTCATTGCATCAAACACCATGGTCCTGCCTCTGGGATAGGCCAGACCTGCTCACTCACACCTCGTACTGCCCATTTTATTCTAATTATATTAAACTGCTCATTTCACTGACTGATGTTCCTGTCCACTTTCAGTACACCATACCCATAGTCTATTATTGTTAATTATAACATTGCATGGATTTGATTTATAAACCGATTGAAAGAGAGTCCCTATTGGCTTTACATGAAAGTTTTACATACAAATCCTATTGACACAAGACACAATTTCTTCTGGAATATCTTCAACTAATTTTCAGCATTTTTAGAAGTGTCTGCACTCTCAAAGAGGAAGTTGGCATAAGAAAGTGTAAGCAAAAATATAAAACATGTAAAAATGCCTAACTTGTCACATTTTAAATAAACTGTTGTCAAATCACATCAGCAGCCATACAGTGGAAACCGTTATTCCAGAGAGATTTAAGTTTTTAGAAAGTAACACCGTTACCGACTCAGCATTGATCTGTGTGTCTACATGTGTGTGTCCATGTTGTTGTTGTCATTGTAAGCGAGGCACTCCCAGATGCAGTGGTTTTAGCGTGCAGTATCACGGTTGGAAATGATCACCGGGCCCATTATTTATTTATTGGCTCCAGGCAGCAGACATGGAGACTTGACTGTGGTAACTACACAGAGAGGAGGGGAGTGGGAGCGTCGTGTCGCCACACTCGGTTTGGAGGAGCGCTACATGTATGCAGTAACCTGTGGCGGGACCAAGACAACTGTAAGGCTATGATGGGTATGTGTCAGTAGGAGAGGAGTGTCACTACAACACGGAGAAAGATGACAAGGAGCAATGATCAAAGATGAGCGGTGTAAGGACAGATAAGATTTAATATCAATGATTGAGTCCTAGACATTGTGATAGTTGCCGGGTGAGGGGCGTAGCGTAGCTGTATTCCTTCAGTGCAATGTTGCACCTCTGGCACCCGCAAGATGCATTACCATGTTTACAGGTAGTAAACCCTTCATCCTACCCCCTCAACCAAGCTCTTCCTGTTATTCAGAAACTGTGCCAACGCAAAGACCGAGCATCCAGCTTCCTTTACACCAGTCCGATTCAAAAACTTCACAACCACTGGTAAAGAGTTCTTTAGTCTCACTTGACAATTCATGGTGGTCAAATAGTTCCTCATGTGTACCTTTAGAAACACAGTGCAATATAAATAGATAAGTCACATCACATCAGGCTTCAATCATAATGTAGCTGAAAAATATATACTGTATACTATTTTACTTATTAATAGGCATTACAGTAGATATACATGATAGTGGGACCAGAAGTAAGTCTTAATGCTTGTTAAAAAATAGGAACCTTTATCTATACATATTTAAAAAAAGAAAAAGAAAAAAAGTTGGCTCAACTGGTACTGGTACTGGTACTTTGAAAATCAAATCAAGAAGATGAAAACAAACTAAAAACACTAACAACTCTTCACGGAGTGCCTTCATGGGTTTTTTTAATCAAATTTTTTTTCACAATGCTTATCACATTGTGCTTGTGTGTTTTGTGAACCACTTGTCTTCACCAGAGTGGTAAATTTACACTCAGCTCTGAGGTACACAGAGGCACCACATCATGGCAACAGAGCAGCTGGAGGATGAAGTGCTGCAGCCTCACATAAAAGCACCCGTAAACCCGAGACCTCAGTTACCCCAAATGCCCCAATGCTCAACACACACACAGCTCAGTCCCAGCCAGACCAGAATAGAGCAGACCATGGTCTTGCCACAAACCCAACGGATCCCATTGAACTCAGTGCATCATCAGGATCTTTTGAGCTAACACAGGTGGAATGTCTTTTTCCGTTCACTATTTGATCATTACCGCTGAAATGTGAAATGCACATTTTCTGCGTTGCTGAGGGGTTTTCGCTTTGCAGAGTTGCAGTTAGTATGTCAGAGTGCTACTCTCACCATGTTTTATTACCTGTGCCTGTATGCGTGCATGTGCCTGTGTCTATGTGTGTGTGTGCATACATATTTCCTGTGGTTCAGACAATGGTTTTGGATGTGACAGACGAGCCTGCTCGTCTGTGTGGGGCAGGATGTTCCTTTCCAACAGATGCACAGTGGTTTGTTTAGACACTGTGTGCGTGTGAGCATGTGTCGTTGTGTTGCAGCATTAAAAGCAGTCATATGTCCAGCGTGTAGGCAGTGGCCTTTCTCCACAATGTAAAAACAGACATCGAAGCTCAACTCAATTAGAGTAGTTCTGTAGCAATTTAAGATGTAAGGGAAGTGCTAAGTTGCATTGTTACAGTTTTTTAAGACGTATTGAGCTCATCTACTGAACTAGTACTACTAAAAATTGCACTAGCACAATGAAAAAAAAGTTAGAGCTCTATTTATATAACAAATTTAAGTACTGAAATATTATCAGCAAAATATACGCTAAGTATTCATTATGCCCGCAGAATTCCTCCTTTCATTGTTATATTATCATATAAAATTATTGTTATATTGCAGCGGTCACTGTCGGCCAAATTTGAACTATTTTACATATTGTTGAGTAGTTTAATAACAACGTATTGCATTTTATAAGATGATCATATGTTTTTTTATGTAAAATATGAATTAATTTGAAAAGTAACAGTAGCTGTCAAAGAAATTCAGTGGAGTAAAAAGTACAATATTTCCCTCTAAATGTCGTAACCTATAAAGTAGCAGACAATTGAAACCCTTAAGTAAAGTTGAAGTACCTCAAACTTGTACGCAATGTAAATGTAAATGTACTTTGACAAATATCTGTATCATAAAGAGTTTGAAAACTTGTACTTGACTGAGTATTTGTTGTTCAGTCTCATTACGACAACGAAACAACCAGAGCATGTGAGAGATAACATGAGAGTCTGCAGCTTGATAACACATGACTGAGTGTGGTGTGAGAAACAAGTGTTTGACCAGATTAGTAGTGCAGTTTATTATTTACTCATATCTGAAACTCAAAAGAAATGTTCTAACATTCAAATTATTTAATTTTTCTAGTTGTTATAAACATTATGAGAAATATTGGTGTTACCCATTAAAATGTGTAACTTGTAATGAGCAATTTATTTGTTTTTAAACATCAATTTAAATAATGCCCATGTGTTGACTGATCATTGTAACTCTGTTACAGTAAACACTAATTTACTTGTGATGGTGTTCTCCATATTTACTATAGTGGCTTTAAAGCTGCTGGCATCAAATTTGGCCAATTGTTATCAGTTAGAAGATGTAACACTGTACATGCTCAAATCAAAAAGAACATGTTTGTCGTTTCAAAAATGGTGCGAGTCAGTGTAATAGGTATCGAAACCATACTTCTAACCATCACTCTGCCACTGATTTGTGTGTGTGTGTGTGTGTGTGTGGCAGTGACCTGCTTTCTTATGACAGCCCACACATTTCAGTACCTCGGTGGGTTTTACTGACCTAGAAAGGGGAAGGGGGCTCAGGAAACCCATGGCTGTTTGAGCGTGCGTGTGCGTGTGTCTGTGTGTGTCCGTGTAACTGTAAATGCAGGCATATGTGCATAAGCTTTTTATAGTTATTTGAAAGGCAGTAACATAATAGCACACTCCATTTTTCTCCAATATGTCGTTCTCACTTTCTCTTTCACCCCTCTCTTGCGCTGCCTCTCTTTCATTTGTGTCCCTCTTTGACAAATAGGAGCGATGTCCATTAGGATGCTTTATGAGGTGATGGTGACACGGGGCACTCTTGACAGCCTCTAACACTGTCTCAACTCCCCAAACACACACACACGCTCACACACACACATACACACACACACACACACACTCTCTCAAGTCTCCCTGTCTCTCTGCCTCCCTGTTCATCCTCTTTGCTCTTTAATATCGGAGGTCATTGCTCTTTGTCATCCATTGCAATGTGTCTGCGCTGTCTCCTTGTGTGTGTGTGTGTGTGTGTGTGTGTAGCTGAATCCCTCGGCTCTGGCGGGACCTCCTCACTAGTCGAGAACCAGACTCAGCAGACGCTACATGTGTCTGATCTATGATCCAGGGCTGGCTTTTATTCTGAGGGAGACATACAGTGTTTCCTTTGTGGGAGGGGAGTGTGTGTGTGAGGGGGGTGCTGCTCCTAATGAAGGCCACTCAGGGCGGCCTCTCCCCCGGCCTCTAATGCATCCCAGGCCCCCCCAGCCTCGCTGGCAGGCTGGTTGACTGGTGGGGCTCAAAGGTGCACACCAGCAGAGTAGGTATACTGCATAAACCTGCTTCACTCGGCCTCTCACACCACTCTCCCCCAGTCTAAAGATGTATATACTACATAGCGTCTGTATTGTCAAAGAAAGGCCCTGTCTAATGAATCTCCTGCTCAGTGTTGTGTATGAAAAATTGCTCCTCAGGCATTTGAATCAATTGCTATTATTCACAGGAGGAAATGCAAAATGAATTCATCTCCAATAGCTATGTGTCCAATTCACTCCTATGAAAACATTTAGAAATGTTTGTCGTAGAAGAAAATAGTTACACCATACATTCTAAACCCTACTGGTTGTGATCACATGAAGAATTGTCCCACAATGCCCTTTTAAGGTCACAAACTTCCTCTTTTAAAATGGCAGGTAATTTCAATGTTCCAGACCTTCAGCATGGCGAAGGTCAACAAAAAAACCTAAATTCCCTCCATGTCTGTGGCCACACCAACAGTAAATTGATTGTGAACAGTGAAGTGTTGTCTATGTAGCTAAAGGCTGATGTAGCTTATTTTGAGAATTTTATTTTTTTTTAATAAATCCCACTTAAAATAGTCCCTCAGAATTGAATTTGCAATGTTGCAAATGTGAAATTACTCCACTACAAGTAAAAATCCTTAATTTAGAGCCTTAAAAGTAAAAATATGCAAGTATTACCAGAAAAATGTACTTATATCAAAAGTAAAAGTATTCATTGTGCAGTAAAATGTGTCAGTGTTTTACTTTTCAAGTCGATCGGATGAACGGTTGTCGAGAAAATCCAGGGACAGACATACAGATGGAGACTCCTTCTATTTTAGTTAGATACTTCCTTCTGCTTGTCTCTTGCGAGTACCAACACAGACACACAGACAGACACACACACACACACACCACACTTTGCTTTCTTTATAAACATTTCTCTTGATATGCAGCGATAATAAATGAGGAGCTGGGAGTGTTTACCTCCTTCTCTAAGCAGAAAGGACAGGCAGAAACTAAATTTGAAATAACGATGCTAGTTGATCATCACATCTGTTGGGTTTCAATGCTTAATGGGTGATGACCAACATGGAAATGAGAAAGTTGTTAAGTTGTGTGTGTGTGTGTGTGTGTGTGTGTGTGTGTGTGTGTGTGTGTGTGTGTGTGTGTGTGTGTTGTGTGTGTGTGTGTGTGTGTGCCATTATCGCAACACTGGCAAACATTTCCACTGTATCTGCTGAATCTCAATTACCATCTACTGTGACTCTAGCATGTGTGTTTGTGTGTGCGTGCAGATGCCTACGCAAGAAAGAGAACATATATGCCTATAGCTGCCTGCCTGTATCTAAGTGTGTGGCGCCTTTGCTAACTTGGAAATAAAATAATGAGCAATTAGAAAACAATTAGAAAACAGAGATATTTTCAATATCTTATCTAATTTGTATTCAAAGGACACACACAGAGGGATGTGGTAGACACCTACATAGTACATACACAGTGTGTTTATGTTTATGTTGTGGACATGTAACACATGGTAGTACTTTAGTACAATCTCTCAGTTTAACACTGATGTAGTTTCCCACGCTCATCGCTGTAAATAGGTTGCTGGGTTCTTCTGTAACACACACACACACGCACACACACACTCACACACACACACAAGCACACACATAGCAAAGCTATGTGACTCCTACCGTGATCCATGCATTGCTCCACCTATATGCATCATATGGCAAGGCTTTGAAAGAAGCAGGTGCTTTTGTATCTTCTTCCTTAGAAGACTTAAGAAAAGCCAAAGTGTGCATTTTTTGGTGCTCGTGTGCAGATTGTTGCATGTGTGTGTGTGTGTCTGCTGTCTGTCTGGGAGCCGGGTGTATAGCCAGGTGCTTGCTGACATACTGGGGCTTTGTGGTTGTGGTTGGTGGCTTGCTTGCTGTGCAGACAACCGAGAAGGAACTGCCTCTTTTTTCTGTATTTCTATCTGTGTGTGTGTGTGTGTGTGTGTGTGTGTGTGTGTGTGTGTGTGTGTGTGTGTGTGTGTGTGTGTGTGTGAATATAACGTCAATCTAAACTCTTTTCAATATCGCTCACAGACTGACAAGGGTTTCGTGACAAGACTAGGGGGACTTGGTTTCCGCTGCAGGGCTACTTGAGTGCATATGAGTGTATACTCATTTGGTGCAGTCTGCTTTGTTTGTTTGCAATTGGGTTAATGTAAGCCTTTATTCTTCAGTTTTCCAAACACAGAACCCAAATGCAACAGCACACACTGCAGACACAACATAGCATCCTGTCCTGTTTTCTGTCTGCACAGTGAACCTCTCTGTTTGTCATTTTCAAATAACTGTAAAAACACAGCAGCAGGCAGTTTTACAGACATCAGGTTATAGATCAGAGAATATTGTAGCATTGGCTTTATCAAAGGCCCCGTTGCAACCCACATAAGGAGCCTTTTGCGGGCTCACTACAAAGGGAAACAATGGTTGGAGTGGGAGTAGATAGCGCTCTGCCATTCCCGCAGCCTTGGCTCAGGACCCATGGTGGCACAGTGTTAATATGATTGTGGCCTATATGGGCTTGTCTGTGGGCACATGACATGGGTGCGGTATGATAAAGCTTGGCTAACCAAGGCTCAAACACTAAATATCTGCTTTAATCATGTGGTAAAACTGGCAGATTGCTTAACTTAATACTCACTCATATTTATTGTGACTATTTTCAGCTCATCATGACACATCTCCCACTAATCAGGAATGGTTTTAACTCTTGACTCACTGATGAGTGGCTTTTTTTGGTAGATGTAGGCTTTCTACAGATGAATGATGCACCACCACACCCAGAACAACATCTCATCTCACCCTATTCTTTTTTATTTAATACAAGGCAGCTTTGAACTTTGCATAATTATAAATACTCAAAGAAGCACTGTAACACTTTGTTTTATGCAATATACAGAGAGAGACTAGAAGCAAGGCTGACATTGCCACAGAACAGGACATATGTTGCCACATTCTCACGGTGTTGGTTAGCCAAACCTCTTTACCCAGAACTCCTGGCTAGGTTCTGCTAAATTGAGTCATCTCAACACTGCTTCAGGCTTCAGGCTTCACCCTCACTCAAACCACTATCTGAGTCACACAGATGACGTACTTAACCCTGCATACATTCACGTTAAATACACAGATTTAGCCACCGTCTAACTCCTGATTTGACTTCATGCAGTTGGATTGGTTGATTGGAAAATATAATTTTCTTTTCAGTTAGAGCTATCGAAAGACACTGATGTGAAACCACAGACAAAGGGCCTTTGAGAGACATGTTAGTGTTTAACAGCAACCCACGTGCTGTTCAGTTGCACCCCACAATTTAGCATAACGATCAAAGTGGGTTCTACAAACCCACACACACATCCATGCACACTTTTCCACTGCAACATCAGCCAATTATACATCACCTGATATTTCAGTGAGCTGTCACTGTCTTGATTCATGTGCGTATGGGAATGACTTGTCCTGTTGCATCACTAGCAGTGTGTGAGCCATTGGTCCACAGCAGAGGTGTCAAGTAACGAAGTACAAATACTTCGTTACCTTACTTAAGTAGAAATTTTGGGTATCTATACTTTACTGGAGTAATTATTTTACAGCATACGTTTTACTTCTACTCCTTACATTTTCACGCAATTATCTGTACTTTCTATTCCTTACATTTTAAAAATAGCCTTGTTACTCATATTTCAGTTCGGCTTGTTTTCATTCCAGCTCGTCAGTCATCGTTCAAAAAAACACACACACAAAAAAACCCTATCCAGATTGCTCCATCCGGAGAGAGTGAATTTGATTGTGGTTGGATGAGAAGTATAAACATAGCTATTCCGACTCCCTATTGGTTCGTACGCGATCCATAACACCTTTACAGACCCGGTGCTAATACGCCACCGGTGCCTTAACGACCGTTATCTACCGGACCGAATAGCAACACGGATTTCGGTGCCTTAGGTGCCTGCGCGATGCTCCGAAAACGGACGATAGAGGGAACTGAACATCGCCGCACGGGACGCTAGTCAACACTACAGTTGGAAACAGGTTAGCCTAGCGTTAGCTAGAAGATGGAGTAAACATGATAAAATGCTGAGAGCTAAACGGTGTAAAAGTGTGTCTATATTTCACTGGAGAGGAGTCTGACACCAGACTGTAGCTGCCGTTGTCTGAAAAACACAGAAGAGATGTAGCCTACGTGTCACCTTTTTCAGCCCTTCTGAGTTTCAGGTATGATTTTAATATACTGTAACATTATTATAGTCATATGATTTTGTCCCCGCGTTTTAGAGTTAAGCTTTTGTCCTTAATGGCATTTCCCCCCCCTTACATCAGGGGTCTTGAACGTTTTTTAAGCCAAGGACCCGTTAACTTAAAGTGAGATGTAGCAGGGACCCCCTACTACATATTGTATGAAATTAAGTTGCATATTAAACTGGGCCTACAATAACTGTTAGGGTAACCTAAAGCCTTCTTACATACCTTTTTTCATAAGCTATTAAAATATTAATTGTTGGCATGATTTTATAAATCATATTTTAATGTTACATACTGTATGTGGCACAGTAAATCTAGGATTAACTTTATCTGTGGGCTGATATCTTAGGGACTACCTTACCTATAGGCCAGTAAGCCTATCATCAGTGGGAATTTATATTTGCTAATAATATGTTGGAATTATGTTAAGGCATTTTATTTTTATTTTTTTTAAAGACTCAAAAATGTACAATAATTTGGAGGCCCCCCTGCAATGACTCTGAGGACCCCCTGTTGAAGATCTCTGCCTTACATTACTTTTACTTTTATACTTTAAGTAGTTTTGAAACCAGTACTTTTACACTTTTACTTAAGTAAAAAGCTTGAGTTGATACTTCAACTTCTACAAAAGTCTTTTCAAACCCTAGTATCTATACTTCTACTTGAGTAATGAATGTGAATACTTTTGACACCTCTGGTCCACAGAAGAAACTGTTCGATTTGTTGTAGCTACAAAAACAATGTTAGTTATGAGGACTACTTTACATTACACATTTTCATGTAGAAGATATATGTGCATAATGTAGATAAATAACATCTTGACTGGAAAGCTAATATTTGCTCATACTTTAGTTCATGGCTCTTTTGTGTCCTTCTCTGAGGCCGCTGTCACACTGGTGATGCAGTATAAAAACGTCACCAAAAAAATAGCAGGCAAGTGTGGAAAGAAAGAAATATGCATGTTAATTTTCTGTTGGACTGAGATATTCATAATTTGAAACCTGTATCCTCTGTCAAATAAATCATAATATAAAATATTCATGATGGAATGTCGGCAACCTTTAACAACTTGAAACTTTTGCTTATAAAATAGAAATATATTGAAGGATACGGTTTCTTTCCTGAAGTGAATTTTAAATTTTGCTGAAAGGTTTCAGTGTGTGTGAATGGGTTTCATGTTTGTTTGTTATGTGCAGAGTACAGACCTGCCTGCTAAAGTTGACTGAAATCAGAGACAGGTTGGCATGGGGAAGACTTGCCTTGGCACAGCTCAGGCCGCAGACGGGTTCCGGTATGAGTTTACAGTATAGTTTGCCTCTTTGTGGCTTGACGACTCTGCTGCTCTGAGAAAAACTTAACCATGCGACAGACATGCTATGCACTTTCCCACAGCCACTGAGCAGCCAAGGCTACTCTTATGGTTGCTTAACATTTACACTTGGCTACGTCCTTTGGCACCCTGATATTTCAGCAGCTTCATTTTCCTTCCTCTTAAGAGAAGCACAAACTATATTGTGTTTTTTAACCAAGAGGGCTGTGGTTGTCTCTCATCTTTCTGGCAGCCAAGTTGCAACACTTCAATTGATTGCAGAACCCTTTTCAGAACCCCCGTTCTAGCAGTTTCATTCCCTCCATTGAGAGCATCTGACCTTTGATTGGTTAAATATAATTAAAGAAAGGGTCTCATTTAACATTTCCAATTGTTTGGTTTGGTTTCCTTCAGGCTGCACAAGTATAGTGGAAAGCAAAGTTGACATGAGCAAAGCTGTCAAAGCCAACGGTCAACACCGTGGAGATGAGAGGCAGATATGAATCACCTCATCCAACACTGGTTGTCACTCAACCAACACTGGTTGTCGTCTCACTCGTTAGCTGGATGTTTCCACTATACTAATGAAGACAGTAGAGCTGCTTCCAAACCCACGTCAGTGATCAGCCCAGTCTCAGCGACAAGCACACATGTACCCTCACAAGTTGACACATTTCAGAGCATCGATATGACAAATGCAGATAATACCGCTTTTATATAATAATTACATAATTGTTGCATTTAACAGTTATGCATGATATCATTAAAGCACTGTTGCAATTTGTTTGTCTAATGCTAAACATAAGATTTTTCCTACATGTTAACTGAGAGTTGTTACTTTCGGTTTGGTCAGAAATGCTGAGGGAAATAAATCGTCACAGTTACACATCACACCGGCTATATCATTTTGTTAATAACATCTTTTTTTTTTTTCTTTCTTTTTTTTTTTTCTGTTCAGAGTTGCTGTGTGTTTTGTCTGTGCATCTCCTCAGCCTTCCCTAAATCAAGAAGGCAGAAGTGAGAAACGGTTGTGAAGTACGATCAGTGTCTTCCTGTTATGTGTGCGTGAAACCTCAGACGGCTGTCTAAGTTGCTCGCACGCAAACGCTGGCCTGGGAACCATGGCAACGGCAGGTCCCGACGTGCAGAAGGCGGAAGTGAGCCAGCGCGCTGAGGAAGTTATTGGTTTTTTTGATGGCCATCACCGTGGTTTCATGAGAAAGACCGTGACTCGGCCCCTTGTGCTGCGCAGACGGTCAGCCACCGTGGGAATGTAGTCTTTATAAAGATGACAGTGGTGACACCTATGACCAGAGGCCACGTCTGTGTTATCCTCAGACATTTGAATTAGAACAATAATCAGCATGTAGTCAACATATCAGGTTAAAATATAGATTTGTCAGTCTGCAGCAAAGAGATGCTACTTCGTAAATCTCTTGTGTTAATCTGCAGCCTCTCCCTCACCATCCTGCATACTCTCAGAAACACGTTATTGCTGCAGCCTTAGTAGCAAGTCCTGCATTGTCTGACAATTCCAGAGAAACTTGAGTTGACCAGAAGCTTTCGCTGAGGAGAGCCAGCCACCAGCTCAGCCGTCACCGTGTCCGTCTTCTGTCATGGAAACAGTGGCGTAGGTCTCACCTGGTCTCAGCAAACCACAGCAACCTCACCCTGTCTTTAACTCTGAAATTCTCTTACTTTAGTTTTTTTTGTGTGTGTGTGTGTGTGTGTGTGTGTGTGTGTGTGTGTGTGTGTTGGGGTTGGAAGTGGCTGGGCCATTCACAAGTTATCGCCCAGATATACAGTGAAGTATTTATTTGATAAATTCACCAGATTTTTTGAGACATAAAGAGGCTCACACAACCACAAAGGTTTAATGGCTCCTCCCAGAGTGGTTTGAGTGGAATCAGGCTAAAATGATTTGAGGCCTCCTGACCTCATGGAACTCAGACCCTCAGTGAGGTTTTAATGGTCAGCTTTTATTTTCTCATCAGTAGGATGCCTAATGACAAATTAACATGATCAGATATTGGGTAAAAAAAAAAGACTGCGTAACTGCAAGCTCACTCCTGTGTGTCTTTGTGGTCGTCTGACTCGTGCTTGATGTCTCTGGGAAAGGATATCTTACAACACAGATGAAATTTCATATTCAGCTCTGCATTTCTCTCTTTTTTTTTAAAGACACTTTGCTTTTTGTTTCAGTTTATATCCATTTCTGCAGGCTATGATTGAAGTGGGTAATAAATCCAACATATGTCCTTCACTGACAACACAAGCCATTGCTTTGCATACTATTCAGTTGCCTTTTTGTCCTGCATGGATTCTGACACTTTTGAAAACTGCAGCTTTATTGTGATATAAAAGTTATTTTCTGCCCCATTTCCCTTCCTCTTTTTCATTTATTTGCTGCAGTGCCTTAAGGTTAGTCAGTTAATCTGAGAGATCAATCTGTGCACTTGCATAAACAATGAGTTATCAGTAAACAACAACATCCATATATACTGTATTTCTATTTCCATGTGTTTATGAATTATTTTATACCCATGTTTGCTTCTGCAGAGCACACGAGGCATTGCATCTTGCAGCAGCAGTGTGTGGCTATGCATGTGGCTGTTTCCTCCCATATTCCATAGCCACACCTGCCACAGCCTGGCTTCTGCTTGGCCTCAAGCCTCCTGTGAGCTGCGTCTAGGTTGACCAAGCATGCCACCAAGCACCCTTGGGGGCAGGGCTCCCCTCAGCCAGAACCCCCACAACCCCCAGGCCTCAGCTCGCCACAAGACCCAGAATGGGAGTCAGTCTGAAATGACTTGGGGAGAAACCACCCTCGCCTCTAACCCGGTACTGTGGTGCTCAGACACCATAATCTGCATCTGAGATGGGACAAAGACGAAACTGGAAACAGATCAAGATGAAAACAAGCACCTGATACTAACTGCAGTGTGTTTTGTGTGCACTGCTAAGAGAGAGCAAAAGAGGGGGGGAGAAGTTTATGGGCTGCTAAATGCCAGACTCACCACAGGTGGGAGCTCCTCTGTCAACCCCATTAAAACCAAGCAAAATGGAGGGTCTGTTCAACTACTCTGTGACTTGACATCCAACAATGCTGCAGAAAGTGGCCACAGCAGACACAGAACAACAAGTCAGCAATGAGAAAGGACACTTGCTTAGTCTTTTCAGCGTGTTGACACAGTTGGAAATGCCACGCGGTTTGGTTAGAGGGGAGACAGGCTGCTAGGGTCTTCTGGGAAGTCCCCCCCTGCTGTCGGAGATGTGACTGCACTCATGAAGGTTACCAGCGGCAACATTTTCCAACTGAAAGCATATACCACAGGTGACTCACTCATTCACAGAAAAAGGGAAAAGGTTGCTGACCTACATAAGAAATAATTTTTTTTCTTGGACGTTTGTTTGAATTGAAAATCCCCCTCACAAAGTAAATCTTTTCTTAAACCAAAAAGCCAACCATGCTCTCGTCAGCTTATGATTTAGTGCAAGCATGCAAATTGTCAAATTTAGTGAGGGTGTTGCTTATCATGTCAAATATACTGAGCTTTTCTTAATTATAGTTCTTTCCCTATTTGTCCTATATTTTACAGGTCTTCCACATTGTGGCTAGATCTTTTCAATGCCTGTGATTTTGTGGTAAAGTACGCAGATCCTATTGAGGTCCATTACATTGTCCAGTAAAAGGCCACTCCTGTGCGGCATAGTTTTAGGGCCCTGGTTAAAAACACAAAACCAAACCACGCTTTTAGCCTTGGTGCAAAGGAAAACCACCACTCCGCGACAATGAATATTTTACCTTGCTACCGGTAGTCCAGCAGCATTTAGTGACCACAGGCAGTGTTAAGTGTTCCTGACCAGAGGCGAAGGGGGCACTTAACAAATGATAATGCCCACTATCAGTCAGTGCTCTGGGCTGCCACTGCTGCCTGAGAGCTCCGTGGTAGCTGGAGCCAGGCCACTCTGGACCCACCGCTGACCTGCCAGCTAACCACACACTCCACAGCCTCCAGCACACACACCTCTACTTCCTGGTGGGAAGAGGGACATTGGTCATCCGTCAAATGACAGCTGCCACTCTGGTGGTAGGCTGACCCTCTGACCCCAGCCATCAGTAAAAAATGACAGCAGCCTGACCTTAAGAGGCTTTTTACAGTAACAACAGATAACCACGATTGCATTCAAGGAAATGGAGATGGAGTAGAGGTTTACATCGGAAGATGCAATAAGGATTTTTAAGATTTTTCAACTTTTACCTGATCTGAAAACATCCACAGTTCAAGTCACATAAGGAGAATATGTAAATTAACCCCACCAACCCCCAAAATGCTTTACACAACAGCTGAGAATGCCCTCTGTAATTGCAGTATTTCCTCAAATCTATGAAGGTCAGCTTTTGCAGACCAATGTGATTAGAGCGGAAACAAATCAAATCTGCTGCAAGTGTGTGTTCAGAGGTGTTGGGGTCTTATCATCCTGTGTGATGCTGGGCAGAGGCATGGCAGCCAGTGATAACTCTTGCCTGATTGGATTTGCTACCAAGGGGGACCTCCAATGTGAGCTAATTGTTGACTTGCAGTGTGCTTGATGCCTTTGACCCACTCTGATGGTTTCACATGACAGAATAACTGTATTTTATGATCTCTGTCAGATGAGCACAACAGTGTTAATGACAACTTATATTTATTTTTAATTTAATTCACAATGTGGCATAATGTGACAAGACACACACACACACACACACACACACACATATATATATATATATATATATATATATATATATATATATATATATATATATATATATATGTATGTATATATATGTAGTATAAAGGCTATGAAATATAACCTTAAAATCATCCCCCCTCCAGCCAGCCGTATTCATTATTTTCTTCGATTTAGAGACCCCCACCCACATGGACATTTCACTCCCCCTACCAGTCCATGTAGGCTACGTTGTATATAATATCGTGGGACATTTAAGCAAGAAAAAACTATAAACTGTAGTTATAAACTTGAGAGGAAACAGAACTAAAACTTGAGCTTTTGAAATAATAATAATAATAATAATATTGAAGTTATGCTGCCCTTACTCATGGGTAAATGCGCACAGCATCTTTTTTAATGGGGTTGGACTTGTCTGACAACAAATGAAGCTGTCTGCTGACAGAAGCTTTGCACCTCAGCTCTCTGCTATGCCAGAAGTAATTTTTATGACCAGACTGGCCCAATCCGTGGATTAACCATGGGGTCACAAATATTTATATTTATTATATTTATACTAAATATATATATATATACATATACATATATATATATATATATATATATATATATATATATATATATATATATATATATATATATATATATATTCTCTCTTTCTGTGTGTGTGTGTCATTGTCTTGAGTATCTTTCCTCAAGTCTCTCTCCTCGAGATGCGTTTTAGGAATAGGGACGTCCTTCAAGATGGCATGCTGAGATTGATTTCCGGTCTACCTAATTCTGAAATCAGCAACCAACATCGTCGGTGTTGTTTTCTGATAGCTGAGTCCAAGACATGCAATTAAATAAACAAAAGGGTATCAGTTTGCAGTCAAATAAAAGAGAAATGGGAAAAGGATGGAAGGCAGCAACTACACATCTCACTTTCCTCTAACATTGACCCACAAGAGCAGCCAAAGAAAAACAGTGAGAGCAGACCAAGTACTGAGTGAGGGGGAAAAGGGGAAAAAAAGGAGAAAGAGTAGCCAGCGGGCCCTCTGTGTGGTCCTTCTTGAGAGAGTGTTGTGTTTAACTCTCGCCAAAGTGTTTTAAAGTGTTACAAGTGCATTAGTGCCGTGGGTCATGCCTTTGCTTGGCTAACCTCTGACCCCCAGCCCTTCTAGCAGCTACAGGGCGGGAGAGTGAGCTCATGTTAAGGGGTTAGGCCCCACTGTTTGGAGAGGGAGTCGCCCCAGGGAAGTGGAGGGGTGGTTGCAGGGGAGAAGGCCGGGCAGTGGCCTGTAATGATCTCCTCATGGATCTTTAATGGCTGCCCTCAGTTAGTGTCAGTGTTTGCACTGGGGGGACACTGAATTATTCAGCAGGCTAAAACTGTGATCACACACAGGCTTGGTCACAGATATGCACACACACACACACACACACACACACACACACACACACACACACACACACATACAGTCAAACAAATAAGCACACTTGAATGCGCAAACATACACACATACAGTACATACATTTCTCACACTGTGAACCGTTATCTTCCTTATTTATCATTCTTCCTCTTGGTGATTTCATGCAGCACCAAAATAACATCTGCACAGTTCTTTCTGAGAATTGTTGACACAGTAACTTTCCTGAATGTGCAGCTCACAGTATATTCACACGATGAGCAATGTATGAAGACATAACATCCTTTTGATGAAAACATAATGTTGCTTGTACAAAGGCCAAAGATAGAGTGCATATCTCTGTGTTATTCTGTCAAATCTCTCATTGATCAGCATTTAATCTTCACATCATGCTGTGAGTTTCTGTCCTGATGTTTTTGTACCTCTCACATTTGTCAGCTGTAATCTCTTCATCAGTCAGATATGTAGCAAAACGTCTCACTCATCAAGCTGTGAACACGATGAAATGTCACAATGCTGCGCCTCACACATGAACATCTGCGGTTTTTATCTTTCACTTGTGTGCTTTGTTTACGTGTGTTCAAAGTGACCATGCCACCTAGTGGTACTCCAGCCAAAGCTCTTTCTTAGCATGGGGTATGCTTGCACTAACTTCACTATCAAACCTCACAACAATGTCACATTCACTGCAGATGAAGGTAAATACCTCTGACAAGGCTGCACAGTTGATAGCGGGGGTTCAAGGCTCGACTGAAGTTTACAGCCTGAACGATCAGGGCTGTGACGACCCCTCTGTTTCCTCTTGATCCTCAAACCAAAACCTCTCAACATATGAGAATACTGTCAGGAGCCACAGACCATAACCACCCTTGTAAAACACACACATTCTCTGACCCCTGTGTCATTAGGAACAGTGTCAGGGAGAGGCTTCTACTCTGGCCAGCTGTGTGAGTCTTAAGGCCTGCAGCCTCTTAAGCAGCTCTGGGCTGACTTACCTAATTGCCAGCAGTAGCGAAGCAGGTTAACCCCACTGTCTGGGCCTCACAGCCTGCGCCAGAGGTCTGACCTTCATTAGTCAAGCTGTAGCGGCCCCTAAGGTCCTAATTCTGCCGCCGTCACCGAAGGGAACCCGCCATGGTTTTTAATGACTGAGCTGTCGTAATATTTCCAGCCCCAAATATTTTCTCACACTCAGTGTGTTTCAAGCTGTGGGAGCACAGGAGCTGAACATATCCAGTGCTTGTCTGCTTGATATGATTCAGGGTCAAGGGTTAAAGTGGGATCTGGCTAGTGGGGGAACCCTAACCCACCAAACTCCATTCTCAAATTTAACACTTTAAAGTTTCTTAATACTTTAAAACTACGCAGCACTAAAAGAAAACTCACTTTTAAAGCTAGTTTGCCTGTTACTCCCGTTATGTCCTTCTTTCAAAACAGTGGTGAAGAACACCAGGAGTAGGTGCCAGGAGTTGAGTTTTCATTAAAACAAAATTATGACTGGTGTATTAACTGCATGCCAAATCAATCAGCGCACACAAGGCCAAATTGCCTCTTAAGTTACCATATGACCGGCTGCTTTTTTTCTTTTTTTTTTGCTTTAAAAGGCTATTTTTTTTAAACAGAGTCTGACACAGTAATTCGACACAAAACACACTGGGGCTACATTCACTTCTAGCAAACTTCACGGAGAACAATGAGGGCAAAACAGCATCGCGATCTGTTTTAACCGAATATTCTGTCTAGCCCAGCTAAAAACACCGGATCTGCAGCCTGTTACCATGTCGTTCACTACCGAGCCTGTTTGTAACCGGTCAACTGACTTTTTCAGTTTAGATAGTACACGACTGTCCTGCTATTATTATAGACATGACATGTCTATAACATTGTAAACTACACAGACACCATCCTTGTTAATTAGATTAATTTACTTATTAATTGAAGGTACTGGAACGCCGTTTCAGATCGTTCCGGCCCACTTTAACCCCTGGGCTGTGTCATACTAAAAAGCCATATTTTGTAGGTTCATATCTGTGGAAAAGCCTTGAGTGTACAATATAGGGCTGCTTTCATGACGCTGCTTACTGTAGCATAAATGCTGCATTGTCTCCCTACACTGCTGTCTGTGTAAAAGCAGCACTCCCTGTTCAGTATCGGCATCAGCAGGGAAGTGTGTGTTCTTCAGTGTATAACTCTGTAAGCCCTGATTGAACATGTCACTGATGGCTGATGGGGGGTCCCTGGGCACTAAATGACCCATCGCCTCTCTGGGCAAGCTTCATCTGTCTGTCTTTGTCTCGCTCTCCCGCTTTTCCTTTTGCCCCTTAAGAGGCCTGCTGCAGTTTTCACTGTAGACCCAGGGGTCAGATGGAAAACATACACTCATAAACAGCATCTATTATTCATGCCTTACAGCCCGGTGATCCACTCACAGCACGCACTGGCTACAACAGCTGTCCAGCCACTCCAGTCAGTGACAGAGAGATTGGATCGGTCTAACAGCAACATGTTTTCAAGCACATTTCGAGTTAATATATGGCCGCTTTAACCAACTGGAGTTATCACTATTACTTGCTGGGATAAACACATCTGCGTTACATCTGTGTTCAAAATAAGGCGGCCGTACACACTTTTGACAGCAAGTACATTTTCATAAAGATGATGATGATCACTAGTTGTTAATATGCTGTTTGTATTGTTGCCTTTTTCTAATCAACTGGCTCAAAACATTTGGCACAAAAAAAATGAGCCATTTGAGTATTATGTCCTCTGTTGGCGTCTAACAGGGGCAATTAGTACTTTTCCAGCACAGTGATTGTGTCATTTGACAATGTTAGCATTTTGTGTGTGAGTGTGGGCCCAGCTTGGCCCAGAGTTGACAGTGTGTTAGTGTACTAATCCATTAGGGTCCCCAAAGGCCCTGTGATTACACACACTGCTAATACACACATTGGCGCTTTTCTTCAGAGACTATATGCTGATGGTATCAGTGGCAGCTTGGGTGGTGTGTGTGTGTGTGTGTGTGTGTGTGTGTGTGTGTGTGTGTGTGTGTGTGTGTGTGTGTGTGTGTGTGTCAGTGTTAGTTAGAGGTGGTGCGTATGCATTTGGCAGTGCATAATGCTTTCGTTTAGGTCAGAGGAGAGAGTGAGACTCGTCTCCCCTTTGACACCCCACCCTCAACCAACCCCCACAAGCTCTGTCAACACCACCTCTATCCCCCTTCTTCCTCCGGACCCCACCCAACCTACACAGCAAGCTCTACGGTAAGTGACTCCAGCTAACGACCTCTAATGATTTTAATCGTCTGCAATCAGGTGCAGGAGTCACGAATCTCTGGACGAGAGGCAGAGAGACAACACAGACAGAGCACGAGAGAGAGAGAGAGAGAGAGAGAGAGAGAGAGAAATGGATGGAGTGTGTTTTCTTTGGCGGGGCAGCAGAGCAACAGAAGGGTGGTCATATTAAGTAAAGGAGTGTGGCACAATTACCTCCAGAGCTCCAAGGGGAACATGACTCCCAACTCCAAAGCAGAGAGACGGGAGAAAGGGAGGGCTGGGTTGGCTTGATTTGTTGGCTGCCTGCTATGATAACTGTAACAGGAGAGTCTTCGTCGTGTAATTTGACAGTCGGTTTCCAACTCATCACTGTAACCCTGCGTTGTGACCTGCCCCGTGGATGATTTCAGAGCTGTGTCTTGATGATTTTAACTTTTGGTCATGGTTCGTTGCCTAAGGGAGTGACCGAAGGATAGAGAGTAACACAAAGAGACAGTTAGTTCGATCTGGAGGAAAAGAGACCAAAGACAGACTTATCCATAGGTTGATGTGACTGAAACAAGAAGACATCTTTGCTTTCCTTCAGTCTGTGACACTTCTCCCCCCCCAAAAAAAAAGCATGCAAATATACAAACACAAATTCATATGCAGACTAAATATAAATGTCCCTGCCTACAGACATTCTTTTTTTCACTTTTCACTTCTCCAAAACCCTCAAAAATACAGTCACAGTACATCCACATCCTCCCTTTTGATAAAAATATAACTTGCAACATTGACTGATTCTCAGTGGAGCTCCACATTGGGAACACAGCGAGGTTGTTTGCGGCTGCCGAGGGAGCCAGAGAGGAGGGGAGGTAGGGTGAGGGGGGGCCCTGCCAGAGCCGCATGAAGCGGGACCACCCAGGGTGGCGTCAGGAGCTTGGCAGGGGTTCAGCGAGGTTGGTCGGCGGGCCGGCTGGCAGCCCGTGCCCAGGGCTGAGACAGCAGGCGGCAGCAGGCACTCTGAGGCCCTGCCAGAGTGGACAGAGATATTCAGCTCAGCCCACAAAGGCCACTTCAGCCTCCCACAGCATAACACAGCAGAGCCACAGTGATAGGGAGTGTGTATGTAAGCAGGGAGGATTGTGTGTGCATGTGTTTGTGTGTCCGTCCATGTAGGTCCTGTAGAGTCTGGGGCAAGCTGAGGGAGATATTTTTAGGGTCTAGTTTCCCCCAGATATAAGAGACCTCCCATATGGAAATTAAGAGGTTAAACCAGAAAATGTTTATTCATCAGAAGCCTATACATCAGCAGTCTAGTATCTATCTTAAGATGTTGCTCTGCTAAACAGTACGGTACATTGGTTTACCATATAAGAAAACACTGTCCCTCCTCTCTGTGCACAACCACTAGTGTAAACAGTAAATGTTAACCATTTCCTCTCCGCTGGCCTCCCAGAGGTCGATTAGGCTGCAAAACAAAGACTTTCCCCTCGTGTTTATCTCTTCCAATGAGTAGTCAGTAGGCAGTCATTTCATCGCAGCACTTACAGCTTATAAACTCCTTGACAAATCACATTAGTATTTAGCTTCTCTCAGCAGTTTACTGCCATGCTGCCAAAGTATCGTTTATCACCCTGTAATTCACTTTACTAGGTAAATTCACTTTGGCAGGTCTGTTGGGTCTGTCTGCTGCAGAGGATGTCGGAGGAGAGGGGATGTTGTTTGAATTTTAAACACCTTTAGCGATTTCATCCATTAGCTACATGCTCGTTTGTCCTTTAGAGGAACACGGAGGGGCTTGAACTGATCCGACATTGGGCGAGAGGCGGAATACACCCTGGACAGATTGCCAGTCAATCACACATAGAGACAGACATCACCAATGCTCACACATTGTATGTGCAATTTAGAGTTGCCAATTAACCTCACCTGTATGTTTGTGTCTGTGGGAGAAAACATGCAATGGCACAGGGAGAACATGCAAACTCCACACAAAAAGGCCCCAGCTCATTTGAACCCTTATTTAACACAATACACAGGTAAACCTTTTGCAATCCTTTGTAAAAAATCTAATGTTAAAATAATAGTCAGTCACACTGCGTGTTTAGGGTTTCCTGGAATCACTGAAAAGTACAGACAGACAGAGACAGTAAACAATGTTGCTGTTGTCGAGTCATCTGGACATTTTCATCCTCTTTTTTTCTCTCTTTCCCATGAGGAAAGACCAGTGTGCATCACTTTCAGGCCTGATTCCATTTAAGGCTTATAAAACTTTCTCTAACACAGAATGATATTTGCCATCAAGCTTTTATTGAATTGTGCCAGTGGAGGGAAAAAAAAACAGTGAAGGATGTGTAGGCTCCAGAAGAACCCATCTTTGTTGACAAGATTCACTTCTAGCAGCATTTTCTGCTGCTCATAATGAACAGTTATTCTTCTGTTAATATAACCAGTTTCATTCCTCCATATTGGTGTCTTGACAGTTTATGTTTCAACCATTATTTCAAGAATTTATCTTCCATGTTTTGTTATTATTCTAACACTGACTGAAACACATTTTGTTCCCCTGAGACCTATTAAATCCTGTGGAATCTGAGTAAATGTGACACAAACCAACCAAATAATGTCAGTGCCATTACTGTCACATACACTACTGTATAGTGTGAAGTAACTTCTTTTTACAAGATGTCCAATATTTTAGCACAATTTAAATGTTGACTTGTGGAAAAAAGTATTATTTTTTAGATATTATATATTTTTTCTAACTTACTGCACCAAAGTTACCTTCCAACTCATTTGCATGTGCATTGTGTGTGCAGGATATGAGAACAAGACAGCAATATACAAATAGAATGTCTTGCTGAATGCAAGCTTGTCGTTTCTCTCTTTCTCTTTCTCTGGGCCTGTTTTTAGCCCCAGAGAAGCGTGAAGCGACACTATTTTAAAGATGGAGCATTATTAGTACTGTGTTTGTTTATAAAGACTATACAGTGGTTTAATGAGCTTGTGACTGAAAAGCTATAGTTCCATTTGGTAGCAGTTTGTTTATATTTCAGCATGAGTACAGATCACTCTGTCACCAGCATAATGCAATTTCAATACAAACTTTTTTTTTTTTTTTGTCATTAGTCAAATTATTGAATTAATTGATACATATTGTAAAATTGCACCTTTTAACCCAAAAATGTGTAAGAAAAATAAAGGCAGGTATAACATTTTGTTTGCGTGGGTTCCCGGATAGCTCAGTTGGTAGAGTGGGTGCCCTTATATAGAGGTTTACTCCTTGACGCAGCGGGCCTGGGTTTGACTCCGACCTGAGGCCCCTTTGCTGCATGTCATTCCCCTTTCATTTCTTCAGATCAAGAATTTTGTTCATTTTACACATTTTGTTTTACACACTGTATATTATTATATATTATATATTTTTCAAGATTATTTTTGGGGCTTTTTTAGGCCTTTATTTATATAGGACAGCTGAAGATGTGAAAGGGGGTGAATGACATGCCCCAAAGGGCCGCAGGTTGGAGTAATTGTGTGCGCGCTCTACCAGGTAAGCTACCCATGCACCCTTTTACATTACATTTTACCACAATAAGTTTATCCTCGAACACACAGCATGAATACTGTTAAAAACCCCATGAAGCCTGCTCCTCTGTTGGTATTGATAAACCTGTCCCATGTATTTGTGGCTTTAAAAGAACAAAGGGAGAAGTGGCAGGGAGCAGCTTCCTCCCTCCTGAGCTGGCACACTGCACTTCCTGCTCCCGCATCTTGTTTGAGTTGAGTGGAGCTCATGCAGGGCAGGGCAGGTGTTTGACTGATCTCCATAACCTATTTCCCCGGGCCGTTTATCATTGTCACAGCCACAGCCCAAATCAAACTCTTCCCCCCTCAAACTCTCAGCGTTGTGCAGCCAGCTTTCTTAAAGATTAACAGATCTGCCTCGGCTCTCAGATGCACTCAAACATGTCCGTGTAACACCCCACTGCTCCCTCTTTTGCACTCTGCCCGTCTTTCACTTGGTTGAATCTGTGCACCTCATCAGCTGGGTTACTTTTCACTTGCCTCATGCTGCTCCCCATCCTCTCACCCTCAGCTTACCGATCCTGTCCCCGTCCGTCAACACAGATAAATTGCCCCAATCTTTTCCCCTTTGCCCCCCTCCGCGATACATTTGCAATTAATTTATTTTGCCTTGGTTTCCTTTCGCTGTGCCTCTCCTTCCCCTTGATCCATAGCGCAGCAGTCTGGAAATGATTTTGACGCTTTAGTTGTAGCGTGCAGCTGCCTATTGGGGACATTTTGCACTCCCTGACTTTTTATTGCAAGGGAAATACCATAATAGGTTGCGAGGGAGAGAAGGATTTTTTTTTGTTATAACTATAAAGCTTTTAAGTATTGCAGTTGTAAACACAGCAGCTGTTGTGAGAGGGAGTATTTCTGTGTTTATTTGTCTTAACGGATGATTCAATCGGGGTGGATAACTAGCCTCTAAGTATATTGCAGAAATGTACATTTTTGCTTCCTTTATGATGCAGAAGTGGTTAGTTAAGGTAGCTGTGAACTTGAGGTGTGAGCTCTGAGGTTTGGTGTGTTAGAGGCTCTCCACCCTGACACCTCTCCCCACCCTGTTCATCTCCCCACCGACCCTCATGTCTCCTGCCAACATTCAGCTGAAAAGGCAAATTACTTCTGGCACAAAAATGAACAAAAGTAGTGGCAACCACAGGTCAGAGACGATATAGAACAATCATTACTTTCATCGTCATTTTTTATAATTGAGTAATTACATGCGTGTGATTAGCGTCAGATCGACACCAATTCTTTGTCAAACATCTTGCTGTGACTCTGTACCGAAATGAGGAAAATACAAGATGGCTCAACCTCTGATGATGCACGACAATTTTCCCTATGACAAGTCAAAATGTGTCTGCTGTGTAGAATGTCTCTTCTCTGTCAAGAGCAAAGGTGGAGGTACATGGAACATGGTGTTGTTGGAGTTAGCGCCACAAAACACTTTATGAAGGGTGGATGGGTCAGCAAAGTTCATTTCTAGTTTTCAGCTGTCAGTAAATGTTATTTTCTTTTAACCATTACCACGATGTTTCCCTTCTGACTTTTATTTTTTTAGGGGTCCTCCACTAAATTTACTCATCACAAGGAGTACTACTTTGCCTCTGAAAACAGTTGTATAATGTGGCTCTGGAGAGGTTTGAAAAAAAATAACCTTAATGATGTCATCTTGGCTTGGGCTTGAGACTTTACATGTTTAACAGGGGTTGATTGACCCATAAAAGATACTAAAAGTCAGGATATTTCAATTTGATTTTTGATTTTGACCATTCTTTTTTTTTTGTTTATCTGTCTCTTTTGAGTCCCCCGACGTCATAGAAGTGCAAAACTAAAATGTTGGAGTACCCCTTTAAATCAAACCATGTTGTTGATCCTAAACAAGTAGTAAGTAGTAACAGTCATTTGTATGTTGTTGTTTTTTTAAAAGCACTGACAGCTAATGTTCTGGTGATAGGGGAATCAGGTCAGAAAACATACATTTTAGAGGAAAATGACAAACATATTTTGTAATTTATTGTGGATGATCTGTTGTACACTCAAGAATTCCTGTAGCGAAGCCCGCCTCACCTCAAATACACCTGGGTATATTTCCTGTCAGTGCTAAGCCTCTGCACAGTGACCCTGTGGGTTGTGTTTGCCCTGCAGATGTTTAATCTGCACTCAGCAGCGGCACCTTAGCTGTTTGCTGGTAATCTGTCAAACCAAGTGAAAGCCATAATTAACCTTCAGAGAGATTCCAGACACACTGACATCAAGTTTTACTCTCTCCACTTTGGCATACATCCCCCTGCTCCTGACTGTTTCAAAAAAGATTACAGTATGATAGCTTTTACAAAGTTATGGACTATTAAAACATATGAAAGAGCTATATGTCTGCACAATGAGAAATTCTGTGGTGGTGGAATAGTGTGGGGAAAACTCCTTGCAGATAGTGAGAAATCTTCCTGCTTTACAGCCAATTATGTGGCTACTGGTCAAACAGTTGTTTATATCGCCACCACTGTGGTCAATTTGTTACCCTCTCTCCATATTTCAAGTGTGTGTGTGTGTGTGTGTGTGTGTGTGTGTGTGTGTGTGTGTGTGTGTGTGTGTGTGTGTGTGATGTGAGTTTGTGCGCCATTCCACAGTCCCACAGCCCAGTGGTCGTCTGGCGGTTTAAGGGGGGGAGGGGTGGGGGTGGGGGTGATCTCCACCCCACGTACAAAGTTGGCTAATTGCCCCCTATAGCCACACACACACACACACACACACACACACACACACACACTAACACAGAAAGTTGCTCCATCGTTCTCTGTTGTTCTGCTGCTGGGAGGGAGGAGGGTAGGATTAATCCTAATTGCGGTGTGTGGGAGCCTGGAGAGAGGCCAGGATTACTGGGGGCTTCTCCTTGATCCACAGAGATGCTGATGGTAATGCTTCCTGCCCATCCCCTGGCAGCTGCCTGCGCCGTACACGCATATGCAGCGGACACACGCCACTCCCACGCACACATACAGCGGAGTACAGTTTCATGAACACAGCAGTCCATAAGTATAGGTTCTGTGTCCTGAATCACCGGGGTTGGTGATTCACTTTTCCCAGTGCAACCTTAGCTTCTTTCTGAGTGTGTGTGAGGCCGTGGCCTTGCGTCAGGGCTTCTGCGCTGCTGTTTATGTCTGCTGTCGTGTACGCAGGCTGCACCCCCAGCTGACGCACAACCATTTCGGTGGGGTTAACCCAGTCTACGATGGGAGACACATTTAGCCTTCAGTTCACTGTCTGCTCATTCATTGCGACTTTGTAGACTATTTTATTAACTTTAATTTTGACAAAAGCTAAATGGTATACTTGCACTTATTCGCTTTCTTGCCCAGAGATAGTCTAGAAGAGCGATATAACTAACATGTCTGTCTGCATCAACCAGGAGATGGTTAGCTTAGCTTAGCCTTAAGTCTAGAAGTATGAAGACAGCTATCCTTGCTGTCGATTTAAACAAACAAAATACAATGTGTTTATTAGTGAGCTTCAGAGGTGCTGTTTCGCAGATGTTGTTACCTTTTAGAAATGCTAACTGTTTCCCCCCAGTTTCCAGTCTTTATGCTAAGCTAAGCTAAGGAAAACAGACCGCGGGTTATAGCTTCATATTTGATGCACAGACATGGGAATGCTTTTTCATCCACTCTTGGATACTCAAATATGAGTATTTCCCCAAAATGCTAAACTATAGAGGGTCCGACTTTGGCCCACATCCTTGTTTTACCTACACTTTGCCTTTTCATTGCCCTTTCATTTCTGCAATTATTCAGAATTGTAAATATGAAAATGTTTAAAATCTTAAACTACGTAATCCTCCTAGATTACTAGTAGTATCAATGTTATCGTTCTCTTTAAAACCATTTTTTTTAACCGTCACTTGTGTACAAAAAATAGGTCCCTCTTTGTGAGATTTCTCCCTTCCAGCATGGAGCCCAACACTGAACCATTTCCGCCCCGTCAGGCCTCTCCACCATTAGACTACTGGCCGCTGTGTGAGAAGCCGCAGGCCTGCCCTCCTCCCTTAACAAAATCAAGTCAAAAAGCAATTAATATCTTAATACCTCCATCAGCGTCAACCACCAAGCCGCCAAAAGGCCCGACTCTTTGTTTTTTCCGTCTCGGTATCGGCTGCCTTGCTGCTCTTGCCTGGCCCGTGGTTTCCTCAGTTTCATTTCCTAGTGCCCCGGTGGTCAACTGTGGTTTTTCAGGGGGCACAGGCTAGGACTTTGTGGGCAGGAAGGTCCCCCACTCTCCCCAAGCATTAAGTACTACTCTCCAGGCCTGAGAGCTCCAGTGGCCGCAGCCCTGACCCCAGCTAATGCAGTGGCCTCTGGATCAGACCTGACCAGAGACACTCATCCACTCTGCAGGCTTTCCATCCATTAAGGACACACCAGGATAATGGTCGACACCTCTGATGTGGGTTTGATCCCTGGGGATGTTTACTGTGTTGGATTGGGTGTTTTCTCATTTATTTGAATGTTGAGTACTTTGCTAAACAGCACTGCTCTGTGATCTGTAGTTGTTGTGTCTTGAACAAGAATTACTTTAGTCACATATTTTTTCTCATACAGATCAAGGCATGTCAAAAAATGATTAATGGTGTTGTCTCTTCTGCTCTTAAGCCGCATAAGTTGAAAATGCTGACATGACCATTTGTTTTGTCTTTGCATAGCTTACATGAGCTTATGTTGCCCAAGCATTAGCCAGGTAACATTAACCACACTAATTCTTCTCATATCACTAAACCCGATTTCAAGTGTTTCCCCCTCATCCGCACACTCTGTGAACACAATACCTGGTCCCAGTTAGGTGTTTCTTTTATAGCTTAGCTCTTCAAAGGGAAGAAAAAGATTGGTTTTGACTTCTGAGCCATGGCTCCACAATATTTGGTTTCTCTACATTTTCATTCATTTCTCTTGGCAGGCGCGACCAGTAACTGGTGGAAGGTCTTGGCAGAACATGTGATAAAACCTCATGATTAAAGGGACTAAAATAAGTACTGTATATAACTCATGTATCCATTAACCACTGAGAAGAGAAACAGAAAGAGCAATGTTTTTCTTTTCTACCTTCGCCTGGCCAGTTAGTCTATATTATAAATGTATAATATAGTCATCCTCATCCCCTCTCTCTGTTTTTCTCTGTTTCCCTATGCTATATTGCACATTCTCATTGGGAAAGCTATGTATCCTCTCTGGCTCATGAATTTTTGTGATGCATGTACTATATGATCAGTATGGTTCCCTTGCTTCTATGCCTTTTCTTAGCTCTTGTTCTCACACGCACACACTATATACAGTACGTGCACATCAACACGCCGACTGTCCAGGGTCATCAGATCCTAGCCAGCAGGCCCACACACCTTGGCTGGCTGGGTGGTGGTGCCTTTGAGTACACTGTAGTGGTTTGGCCCCGGGCCTCTGCCGGGCTTGCCTGCCAGCGTCTGTGCTTTAGCCCCTCTGGACAGTCCGCCTCACAGTGCTGTCAGAGACCTGGCTATACAGCTTTCCTTTACCATCAGACAGCAGCTAAATAGCAGCTGTACAAACACATACATTAAACCAGGCCTGTATTAATGACTTTATGTTGGAGCCTCTCAGCGGCAGCAGTTCTGATATTCTAAGAAGTTGTAGTGGTCGCTGTAGTGGTGGTGGTCTTATGCATAGAAACGCTGATGTCGGCTGAGTCTTTCAAGGACACAGTAGTGGGGTTGAGTGATGGCACAGTACCAGCTGGACCGGGCTGGACTTTAGGAAGTGGGTTTTGAAGTGTGTAGCATAAGAGTGATCACCCTGACTTAGACAATGTAGGTGACTGTAAACTATTCGGTTACAAGTGATTTGGCTATAGTGAGCACATTGTCTTTTTTTATAATGACAGGTTTTATGATTATGGGGTTTGAATACTACATCTGCCTCGGGGTGCATCCTTTTCCAGAACTTTGATTTATCTTCGAAGGGATGAGACAATGAACCAATTGAACAGCTTAAGTAGTGATTGTTGAGGGTTTAAGACGGAGAGAGGTTGTTACGATCCATCCTCCACAAGCTCTGAGTGGGGCCCATTGTAGAAAAGATTGATTTACTATTTATCCCTCTGACAGCGCAGATAAGGAAGAGTCATAATTCTGTGCACTGGGGAGATTAAATTCCTGTATCGCTGTCAGCTACATTAACTGACTTCCTGGATCTCAATTCAATTAGCGCAGCATTCTCTAGCATTAATAAATCAATAGTGATGGCCTGCTGATAGGCATGCTGCATGCAGTATATTGAAGATGTTTTCTGTGCACATACATATACAAACAAAACACACACACACACACACACACACACACACACACACACACACACACACAAACTCATCTGTTGCAGTATGTCTCTGCACTGTTCATTACTGTTCATTAATGATTCCCAGCCCTACTGTAGTCAAAACTGCCAGCTAGTAGGTTAGCTGATGTTTAACTCCACTTGCACATGGCAGGATGGGACATGTTCATTAAACATATATAGATTTATGCACGCTAAAGACACACAAACAGCACACACTGGCAATATGAGAAAGCACAACTTTACAGAACTATTTATCCTCTCGATCAACTTACTATTGCTGCAGTTCAACCAAGTAATTAAAGACAGATTGTCCCTCAAGGCCCTTAACTCTTCACTTACTACTTTACCAAGGATTCGAGCCAAGAGACGCTTGTGCCTGTGAGCCGAAGAAAAGACACAAGCTATTGTTTTCCAGCCACTAAACCTCCACAGCTGTTTGGAAACCTCTGTGACAGCCAGTGGAGAAGCGGAACCAGATCCTGGGTGCCACTGACAAGGAGGAGGATGATGATATTGCAGTTGACCTTTTTAAGCACTTTTTAGCATAAGCAAACATGTCAGAATGGGTAGAATCAGGGACGGACTGACAATCTGTGCGTTCTGGAAAAGTCCAGAACGGCCGTCCAACTGACGGCCGTTGGCACAAAAAAAAAAGTCTATTAAAGCGATATTAACAGCCAACAGCAGGGGCTGCAAATACACTTATATACTACGTGTAAAAATAAAACTGAAAAAGAAGAGTCGGCCTAGACGTGAGCAAAGAATTTCCGTAGACCGGCTTTGACGTGAGTTAATTTCACATCAGCAATACTGGTAAGTGCCAGGAGCAGGAAACATTGTAGGCTGCCCTTATCCCTATCTTAGCGAATTGCATATTCAGCTCAACATGAGTGTGCATCATGATTATGAAAATTATCGTGCCATTTAGTGCTGTCAAACTTAACGTATTTAATAATTTGTTAGGTTCATTTGAAACATTAAACACGTTAGAAATGAATCCGCGTCGTTGACCGCGGTTTCACTCCATTGTATATGAGAGATTGTATTGAGCTCAGTTTTGCTGCTATAGGATGAAGACTATGGTATTAAATTAAACAGGGAAAACATCAGGCATGCATTGGTACCACTCTAAACGTGCTAACTAACAGGGAAGGGGGCTAAATAATTCACCAAATGTAACCAAAAGTTTAACCATAAAAATCCTAGCTTGCACTTTCTGTCTGTCTTCCATCAGAGTGCAGTTTTTCCTTGTCTTTCTTATTTGCGTTTACTATTGTAGAACTAGCAAAGACCTGGTGGTTGTTTGTGAAAGCTTCACAGACAACATTGATAGGGCCTAGTCATTTTCATCATTCCACAGCCTTAATATGAATCAAAAGTTTAATATGACATTGAGAAAATAGGTTATTCAATGCTAATAATTTAACACAAAGCAACACATGTTATATACATTTATATTTGAATACACTCTCAGTGTAGTTTTAGTCTAGGCCTACATAATATCGAATCCCCATGTTCAGGTACAGCAAGTAGCCTACTTTATCTCTGAAAGTGTTGTCAGTAATGCTCTGTACTGTTTACTGTGTAATTTGGGGTTTCTGTAGCCAGTGACATTTCATTATTTGTATTTTAATTTCAACGCAGATGTAATGGCATTTTACATTTTTTGTTTTTATTTGAAGGCTGAGGCTTCATTAATAAACACAACCCCAGTTATTATCATTGGTTTTGAGATGTTACTTGCTGTGAATACCTTGTCTGATAGGCAGTATTGTGGCATAGTATCAGGACATCCTGACTAGTGTCTGTCGCGCACGGCTACAGGACGAATGGCCAGATGATGGGCCTATTTGGGAGAAAGTCCAGGGCTGTTTTTTAGCCCCAGTCCGTCCCTGGGTGGAGTAAAACTCACACATACGCTCACTGTGCTGCACCTGAGTCATTTATTGATTTGTCAGTTACTCGTTTTATAGGTCTTTTACTCACACATGGCAGTGAGCAGTGTGTGTTTTAGCCAGTATGTTAACTGTGCGGAGGAGAAAGTAGCCTTTGGATAAGCTGTCTGGTAGTTTAAACATTATTCCTGTCATGAAAGTCTTTTCAATCTCATCCACAAATGCATTTAGCTTTGTTTTCCTACAACACTTGTAAATATAATGAGCATCTTGAGTATAAGGCATCTTTCAGTACCTGTGTACACTTAAAGGTTGTTATTTGTTGACTCGGATCTTTATCATCGTCTTCATCTGTTTCTGTCGCAGGCCATTTCTCTAGTTAACTGTTCTGCTCACTGTTTTTCCAGTGGATACTCTCGTTTCTTAGATGTTGATTTCACCCTGATTACACAAACTATGCGTCACTCCGTGAATTGCCAAGGGCTAATTTGGCCAGTCGGCCTGATGAGACAGTTGATAAGGGCATTGATTGGCTCTCCTTCTGAAGGAGGGAAGGATTTCATTGGGACAAAGATATGGGGGCAACACGGCATTCATTTCAGCAATCAGCCGACCATCCTCCCTCCTTCCTTTCCTTTCCCCATTTGACCAAACTCTTCCCAGAAGTCTTTCAATATGGATTACACTGCATGGTGCGCACTGTGGTAATTCAAGGTGAAATAAAACTCTTTTAATTCCATCGGCTGCAGCAGTGAGAGAGTGGAAAGTGTAGAAGGACAGACATCAAGCTAGAGGTGATTAGATGTATGTGGCCTTTTCTTTGATGCCCATATCTGCCTATTTCTACCTCTGGAGGTTGATTTGGTAGTAACGGTCTAGTGAGCACGTCCTTAGTCAAGTCCCTGTCTCCTCTTCTTTCTGGATGCGAGCGCTGCTCCAAAAAATCATAGGCCTTTATTATCTCCAGTCAGGCAATTTTGGGAACATAATACTGTCTCAGGATTGGAGAGCTTGCCCCCATCAGGGCTGGGGCCTGATCAAACCACTTGCACCGGGAAGGGGAGTTAAAGAGAAGCACGCTTGCCAGTCGGTTCATCTCCCTTCAAAGGCATATGGTGCAAATTTGATCAAAAGTGTAGGGGGGAGGGTTTAAGGGGGGCATTCACGTCGCTGATGTGAAAAATAAGTCCGGGCTGTAAAAAACCAAATCAAACCATGGTCGGCTCTCTGGGAGTGATTAGAGCAAAAGAAGAACCAGCTGCTGCATCGTCTACCGCATCTCAATCTCCTCCACACACTGGCAGCCTGCTAGCTGGCTGGGCAGGGCAGAGGGAGAGGGGAAAAGACAAGTGATCATCCCTTCATCTGCCTGAGTGGCTTCTGAACTCTGACGAACCACAGAAAGAAGAGACAGCGGGCAAGCATGAGACGTGAGGAGAAGAGAAAACAGAATTTGGTAGTGTAGAAAAAATAACAAAAGAGAGATTGAAAAATAAGCGAGGGAAGGGAAGGAACTGAAGTGCATGAAGGTGACAGAGGTCAGGGTTAGGAGAAAGTGCAATGAGGCAGGAGTGAGGATATAGGGGCCTGCATTACACCCTCTGGGATGCCAAATGGAAGAGTCCCAGTGTGTCCTTAAATATTCATGTGTAGTGTGAGTTGCAGGCCTCTCCTAATGCTCACTAGTGGCCCTAGGAGACCAGGCCCTCAATGGGTGAGTATACACTTCATTTCAAATTACAGCCTATCGTTTGGACAAACACTTGATGGTTGCTCTATAGTCATGCCATCCTGTGTTGATGAACTTTAGCATCAATGGGCCTTTAGTGTCAAAAGGTATTGCCGTTTATTATAAGTGTTAATTGCTGGTGATTAGTGTGCACAGGACTCATTTATATTCATTATTGAAGTTTAAAAAGGTCACCTTTCTAAATTAATTTAACTGAAAACAGGCAAACATTTTCATATATTTCAGTCAGTGTAGGAGCATCTCCATTTTTCAAAGGTTAAGTCTACTGTAAGTGTCACTCTGCGCTACCGCCTGCTCAACGTCCTTTGCCTTAATGACAGCAGTAATTGAGATGAGATAGAGGGAACTCATAACCCCGTGACTCCAACTGCATCCTCATCCGATCCCTAAAAGCCCCTTTGTCCTCCACAAGGGAGTGGTATGAGATGGAGCTGAGAGGGTGTAGGGACCAAAGGGACCGTATACTTCGTATTTTACGCCCAGTGGTAGTAAGTGTTTGTCATCACCATGAATCATTCAAAATACTCAATAGAGCCATGCAACATCCATCCCGTCCTAATTCAAGGCCATCAATTTGTTTCATCTATTAGCAACGCTAACACACGGTCATGCCCGTGCTAATACACACGCTCACAAGTCCTTGTGTCCAAGAGCAGTAATCAATGCCATTACCAATAGAGTCACAGGAGTCAGCGCAGGGCACAGCCCCCTCTCTGTCCTCCAAAGCCACGGTCAGGTCCAGAGGTGAAGCTCAAGTTGCCAGAGTGACTGTCCCAGCTGTAGCTCGACCACAGAGCAGAAGGCTCGACCCTGTGGTCCGTCTGTTTGCGCAGTTTGCGCTGACCTGGGCTTTTGTCGAGGCTGCGGACCCCCAGATTGTGAATGGTCCCTCCTCATGGCCCTTGTGGTCATGGTCAGCAATGACCGTGCTGTTGGAGAGAGAGGGGGGGTCACGGCACAACAAAGACCTCTCCTGTTAGCTGCAGTGAGCAGGTTGGTCAGCGTTGGCTGGAGGGCAGGGTGAAGGCTGATGATATTGATTAGTTATCTTCTACTCCAAAAGGAAAATGTATCCGACTACTGTGGTAAAGCCCAAGGCCTTACTCTATGGGCAATGATTGATCAATTGAATTATAAGTTGTAGTATTCATTTAAAAGGCTCTTGAGATTGATCTTAACAAATAAATGTTGTTGAGCTTCAACTTTGCCTTTTAGATTAGATTAGATTAGATTAAATAGACTCTATTAATCCAAATTGGGAAAATTCACTGCTACAGCAGCAAATATAAGACACACAGCACACATACAGATTATACACGACATAATGAATAGAATAGAATACAAGAACAACTATTAAAAAAAATATACACAGGAAAGAATGTACAAACATATATACAAGTGGCGAATAATGTACAACCTACTTAAATAGTATTTACAAAGATGTACGTGCAAGTTGCATTAAAGTGCAGTATTGTGCTGTGTATGAGTCTTATCTAACACTCAGTGTTGAAGTGTTAAAAAGTTTTATTGCATGTGGTAGGAAGGCATCCTTTATAATATTCAAAGCGATCCATTTATTTTTGAAACACAAACTAATAGGCATGAAAGCATTCCACAGTTCTGTCCTATTTGTTCTTTTGTCCAACATATGATACATGCTGTCTGTATTATTGCTGTGTCGCCATGGTGGTGTCTGTGTTTGTGCCTGTCTGTTTGTGCATAGACAAATTCCTGCGAACACAGCAACAATGACTCATGCACTTCATACTTATGTCACAGGTTTCCTGCGAAGACAAGTACAGTATGTTGATGTGGAAATATTTGTTTGCATTTGTTTAATTAATCAATGAGGTAATTAAAATGGCTCAATTCAAAAGGCGTTATTAGTGAGATATAGCGTTTTAGTAGCATCAATGGGAAGTTGTAGAAAACTGCATACTGGCAAAATCGCGTCTTCCTTCGCAACCTTTTAAAAAAAAATAAAGCACATTCTGTATTTCGAATTTTTGAATTGTCCAGCTTTGCATTGATATTTCTTTTCTTCTAATGTCCAATAATCTTTAAATGGAGCTTTGATGTTGAGTTGCGTTTCGAGGGAAATGAACCAAGTGCATACGGAGCACGGTGTGTAGTTCAGGAGGGCATGGGAGTTCAGGGAGCTTGCAAAAAACATACATACTATATCACAACCATTACAAATGCTCAGTGTGTATGTTACATGTAAGCTACATTGCACAACTGCAGGGATCCTACACCTGCGCTTAAATAAAGGAATCACCCATACTCGTAAAACTTCGCAATACTCTGACACTCTGAAAAAAGTTTGACAATTACCCCCCTTCTATGAGTCTTAGTCATTTTTCTTCCTCCGCGCTGCTACGTATGGATGTATTCAATCAGAGGCCATTCCCACTGAAACATGCTCTTACACAGCAAGTGAGTAAACCTTTATGTAACCGCCAGTCGAGTGGGGAGTTCATTTGATGGAGAGCCCTGCTTGATTTGTTTGTGGCTCCAAAGAGGCTTACGACACGCAAGCTGCCCCTGTTCTGCTCTGATAAATGGTTCTGGTGAGAGGGAGGAAGGAGAAAAAGTGTGTGAGACATTGCCAAAGACTTTGGGGTTTTTCACAGCTTAACTATATTAAGAGACAATCCCCCGCAGACACACACACACACACACACACACACGTTGTGTTCAGCTATTAAATATGAATATACACACACATATATACATTGAGTCATGTGTGAATATCTATGAATATTCACCCAGGCAAATTTCTTACACACACACACACACACACACACACACAGTGGGTGGTATTCATTGAAATAAAACAGCGCATTGATGAGGTGGGAAGCTTTTCTGTTCAGACTCCAGAGGAAAGGGTGGCTCGCTATACTTCCACTCACTCTCCATCATCCTGCACAGTGTGGCGTGTGTTTGCTTAGTAACGCAACTCTGCTGTCTTTTTAGTCCTCTCCAGGCGGGGCTGTAATTGAATGTTACCTGTCCCACCCAGCCAGTCCCCGGCAAAACACTGCCACAGCCGATTAGCTCACACTATAGCTATGCTAATGGTCCGTGAACACACAGGGGCCCATGTAGAAAGTCTGTCCATGACAATGTGTGTGAGTGTGTTTGGCTACTTTACATTAGACTGCCTCTTTGTCTCTGTGACTATTATGTGTGAGTGAGTATTACTATAGCGACCGGCTGCTGACAGGCCACACAGAACAGAACACAGTGGTCACGCAGGTGTCCCACCGACTCCCCCACTCTCCCCACAACAAACACACAGTCCTCATGTCAAGACTGGGCAGAGGGTGTGCCACTGGAACACACAGATTTGTTCCGGCTGATGGCAAACCACAGCAGAGGAGCCTGTGGCGGCCTGCATTTCCTTTAATATCCTGGCTAATGCACAGAGAGAAGCCAGGGCCTCTAGAAAGCAACTGGATCCCAGCCAGGCTTCCTAACCTACCAACACACCAATCTTATGTAATGTTTTCATCAGTACAGTAGGCAGTGTTTAGTGTGGGAGATTAAATGCGAATTATATCTGGACATGGCATTCATAGTCTCAATAGAGCTCAGTTATACTGTAACTTTGATTCGTACAGAGACTTTACTTTGACAATCAACAAAATGTAAAGGTAAGTGATCGTATTGGCCCAAATATAAGACAACCTCAGACTACTCCTATTAAGATGAACTGGGCTAACTAAGCACTTTGACACAGTCACCTCCTGGAGTCTCCAACAGTTGCCTTGCAACAGCTCAGAGCCAAGAAATAGTCCGGCATAAAACGACGAATTGTCAGGTTTGGGCCTCGTTTTTTTTTAAACAAACAAGCTATAACTTTAGACTCTTAGTACTACTAGTGCTCGTCAACAGATTTGTCACTGTTGAACAGAGGCAGGCTAGCAGTTTCCCCCTGTTTACAGTCTTTATGCTAAGCTAACCTAACTGCCTGCTGGCTCTAGCTTGATAATGACCATAAATATTAGAGAGTAGTATCATTCTTTTTATTTAACTCTCTGCAAGAAAGCCAATAAGATGGCAGACTTTCAGAGTGATTATATATAGAGATGATGGAGGGATAGAGAATATTGGGAGAGATGTTGGATTGAAGTGATGGTGGGGGTGTATCGTAGCCTTGACTACGCAAATTAAGCATGGCTTCATGCGCAGACCATCATTTCAGGACTCAGAGCAGCTGGAGAAACCGCATCTCCTCCCATGGAGCAGAGCAAGCCAGACCCGAATATCATCATCAGCATCATCTTTTTTTATACCACAAAAGAAAGAAAACGAGATTGAAGGAGAGGAGGGGGGGGTTAGAGGGCAGCAGTAAAAGGGAGGCTGTCTTCATGGGGGTTTGGGGCCGAGGAGCTGAGGAAGGAAACCACAGGAGGATTACGAGCGAGGGGCTCTGTGTTTCAGTTAAACTTTTCTTTCTCTCTGAAACCGTTATATAGACTTGCTGAACCTCTCTCCCTCAGTTAGAGCTTCCTGCCTCTGTCTGCCATGCAGAACCCCTCACCCGCTTCAAGCCAAATCACACCTCTCAGCCGGACTGTGGCAGTTCATGAAATTACTCCGCAGAGAGGTGTTCTTGCCCAGACTCACTCCCTTGCTTCCTACTTGCAGCTGTGGGGGCCACTATTTTCTATAAACTGGCAAATTTTAGGTTGGCTGTCACCAAGTCGCTGACTAGGCACACCTGAGAATTGCCTGTCTGACAACCTGGGACGTAGCAGCTGCTTCTGGCACTTTGATGAATTGCAAATTAAATAAGAGTGGGAATAGGAGAAGAAGGCTCACTCGCTGGTGTCTTAAACCTGCCTAGCGATGTGTTATTTTTCCCGTTGTGAAACTTCCTGTTGACCTTGGTCATCTGGCCAGTCGGGATTGGGTGTTCCGACCTCGTCTGGTCAGGTCTGGTTTCTCTTGGGAGGAGCTGTGTTTGGCCCAGCTTGCCGCTCTACTTGACTCCACAGAGGTTGGTGTTAACAATGGGTAAATGTTACGGCCAGTGTGCTTTTGTGTCAACACAGGATAATTGCACACTGTCCAATGGTCATCCTTGGACCAGAGCTATATGCAGTGTGTGTATTGACTTTTCTTTCTGGACCCTGTACTTTTCTTATTCTACAGTTTTTCTCCAGCTGGTGATCGCTCTGTTTGTTGTTTTGGTCTGGGTTGATGGAAGTGGTTTTGAACTTCTTTCTTTATTGACATCCTCACTTTGATAAGTTTAAAAGCACACGGTTCTAATTATTGAAGGATCACCAAGAACTGTGTCTCGTGCAGAGTACAGTAAGGTCCTGACCACCTACATTGTACAGTAGAAGCCCAAGCAGCCACTCCAGCTGCTGTGTGTTTGCTGAAGCCTTTGTAATATAGCAGTTGTCATAGGAAATAAATGCAATTAACATTACACTGTAGTTTCTGTCATATGCTGTTGCTGCCTGCATGTCATGGTGAGGGGATATGCTATTTCTATTTATTATTTACTATTTCTTTGTAGTTGTATGAGAGGGAAAGAGTTTTATTGACGGCGTGGCCACAGTCCAGAGTGAATGTAGCTGTCCCCTCCGTTGGTGTAATGTCACATTTCCACTCATCTCCTCAAATTTGGATAATGGGAAGAAAGAAGAGGAGAAACATCTGCAAAGAGCCTCCGTAATTATATCTGAAGATGTGGAGAAACAGAAGGGGGATGGGGGAAAGAGACAAAAAAAATTCTGACTGTGAAATGACTGCCAGATTTCTATTTGTGCGTCTTGAAAGGACCGTGTCTCTGCCGCTGCATATGGGATGTGGGATGAGAGCTCTGGCAAATCAAAGGCGCACTGGATAAAGATCTCTGGAAGCCCATACTAGTAAACAGGCCCATAAAAGCGGCTTGCGGGGTGGAGCGTCAAAGAAAAACTTGAACGTCTGCCCACCTCCAATAAAGCCAGAGCTTCTGCAGGCGTCGGTTCCAGCACTGCGCACGGCCAGGCGCGCGGGGCTGCCGGTGGTTTGGACCTTCCTCATTGTATCATATCCTCTGATTAAGGGCTATCAGTCATGCAGAATACTACTATGTCTCTGACGGATTTTCCAACTTTTCCTCTTGAATTTTCTTTTTTTTTTTTTTTTTTGAGTTTGCTCTCTTTTTCATCATTTTTTCATCACACTGCATGCCAACTTGTCTCCAATGTTTACCATTGCCTTTTAACCTATATTACACACTTCAAACTCTTTATTTCCACATCCATGCTGTCATTTTCTGCAATTATTCACCACCAGTTCTCTTCAGTCCAACCCACTTAACAGTTCTTTTTCCAGCAAACAAGGCATGTCTTGCAGTCTCGCTTGTAGCATTAGTGCTAGCAGTCCAAGACCGTCAGCAGATCTGCTCTGGCTCTGCAGCTGCCTAATTTTTTGCACTTTATCGTCGCCAATTGTCGTTGCACACTGTTTTTTTTTTTTTTTTTCTCCATCACGGATGTAAGTGCTTGTGACATTGTGGCAAGAAGTGGGCGGAGGTGTTGAGGCCAAACTATTTCATTTGCAACAACTCAAACCCGGTAGCATTCCAATGCAACCCTGCTGCAGTTTGCCCAAGAAGGGAAAAAAAAAGGAAATAGAAAAACATGGCTGCGAGCTTTGCGGTCGAGAAGGCTTCATGCTGTGTGGCATTTGTGTGTTGTTGTTTTTCTTTTTAGTGAGCAAGGTACTTAACACCACAGAAACACCCTTTACCTTTAACATTGATAACGATACACTTCTCATTTGAGTGTGTTAAGTTGTCCTCATTATCACCAGCTCACTGTATACACAATTGTATTAATATATAAACTTTGGGGATACTTAGAATTGAACATACCCTGTAAAAAAAAAAAAAAAAAAAAAAAAGCAGTAAACACTGTGCTTCAAGAAAGGAGCCTGCTTGCTGCTAATCTTTGGGCGATCATACTGTAACGAAGTTTGAAACTTACATCACACATAATGCAAAATGTGGCAAATGTCTAATATACCCTAACGTTGTCCCTGTTAACCATCTCCAGTGTCTGTGGCGAAAGCATCTCCCAACAAAGAGCGCTCTGTGTGAAGGCAGACGGAGCAGTGCCCTCCAGTGGTGTAGCAGCTAAAAGGGGCCCTTCAGAGCCACTCAGCTTTACATGCATTCCTCCTCGGTCGAGTCAAGGGCTCCTGGCTGACAAAGGCACACACAGCAGCCTTAAAAAAAAAAAATCTGTTTCCACCACAGTCTGAGGAATGTTTATCAGTGGTAAGCACACTGCCCTGAAAGCATATGGTGTGGTTTCACTGCTTTGGGTGCACGAGAGGTGAACTTAAGGAAAAGTCGTATGATCATAAGAGACCTAACGGATGGTTAAACATGTGAGTTTCTGGTAGTAAGTTCTGCTCTGTGATGTCCACCTACTGTATTCTTCTGATAAAATCACTGACCAAATAAGTACAGCATTACTTTCGACAGCTTCTTCTAAAATGCCCTTCAGACACACACATGAATTAATGTGTACACACACATACAGAGACATACAGTATATATACAGTATGTTTAGGTGTATAGTATTTGTGCCAAGTTATCTACTAGTAACTAGGGCATTTGATAACCACAACCATCCATGTCAGCATGACATGTTACTCGACCTAGATTCTGATTGAGGGAGACACTCCCTAAGCATGATGGGATACTTATTGGCACACTATCTTTTTGGGCCACAACTGCTTTCGTTATAATTTTCTAATTAATAATCTCACCCTGTGTAACCCACACGTTGGTGTTCTTAATGTGTCATTATTTTTACATAATACATCCTGATGCAAGGTAAACAAGTACAGTTTTTAGGTTCTTGTTAGTATACTTGAGTATTTGTATTTGATGCTACTTTGTACTGTACATCTATTTCACTACATTTCAAATGTTACTAGTTACTTTCCAAATTTGATTTTTTTTCTTTTTTTTAAACTAGCTCCACCTAGGCCAACTGCAACATTGGAGTACTGCTAATGTTTTTGAATCAATAATAATGGACCAACTAATATATCATTGACAGGGACCAATCTATATAATGAATACTTATACTTTTAAGTACATTAATTTGCCAATACAATATAAATGTTACTTTTACTTAATTAATTAAATACTTCTTCCACCACTGCAGCCTGATTCAGGTTGGGGTGTACATAACAACATGAGCATGTACAGTAGAATACAGCCTACAGTAGCCCAGCAGTACATATTACTTTTGTTGAGCTTATAATGTTCAGTTTTTGTTAGTAATGTATTGTATTAGATTTTATTAGACAATATTACAGGGGCCATTGCGTCTAATCTCTGTACATAAAGATGTTCACTTCCTAAAACAATATCTATATGACATTTTGCTGACTTAATTAGCCAATATTAAACTTAAACTTCATTAAAAGACTCCACAAACTCATCAAATATACACACAGGCTCCTTGTCTCTGTCAGCAAGGCCTCCAGTGCCCTCGCTTTAATGACCCTCTCCCCAGTAGGCCTCGTTAACTTCTCCTCAGGACAAATTAGGAGGTGTTACACATGTCAGAGGTCACTCTGCTGCAGCTCTCCCAAATTCACAACACATGTTCACATCATCTGTAACCCAAAAAGGTGTTAACTCAAAGTTCACCACCTCATTTAAATCCCTGGTTAACAACACGGCTCACCCCACACCTGGCAACTGGCAAACAGGGACAGTTTAATCAGAAATGAACAGACAGGAGTTTCTGCAATGTGCTGAAGCCTCTGCTCTGTGACAGACAGTTGTTTATCTGTCGGCCAGACAAACAGCACTTCAGTATAACTGGATACAGAGTAAAGGACAGTTGCTATCAACGCAACCATGCAGTTGAGGGATTGTGATGGGTATAATGCAGTGAATGCTACTAGTTGATATTTTATATTTTGGTATTTTTAGCTCCGAGGCACATTTTGCTTTGAGCAATTAAAATTGCAGCCCATGGATAATAATTTCATCAAAAGCAGTATTGTATAAAACAATGAATAATCTGCCCTTCTGGGTTTCAACTTTGCCGAAAGGAAAAGCCTTTTTTTCTTTTAGATTTTATTGATTTGGTTCCCATTGATAAATGGAGCATTACAATTATCTGGTTCCAAATTTTTCCAATATGAATCAAATCAAGCACACAGTTGCTGTTTTACAGTGAAGATTATTCGTGAAATCAGAGCCCACCAGATAGGATTCATATAACACTCCTGCACGCTTTGGAACAAATACACTTGTTTATTTTGGTCTGTACCCTGTGATTTCTCGAGTGTAAGTGTAAATTACATGTCGCCACCATTAAATATTAAACCCAATAGAGCATTAATAATAAATGGCATCAGTTCTTATGCAACGGTGGCCAAGGAGTTGGCCCAAAAAGGCCCCTTGCATTAGGCTCTCCTTGAGGTTAGAGACTGTGGCCACCATACCCACCCATTTCTTTTTAGCGGGCTGATGGATGATCGCAGGAAGTTCGTAAAAGAAGATCTCCCCCACCAGAACGGCATCGTCTTGGGCAGGGAATGGCAGAGTGCTGAGTGGATGTAAGTGCTTCTTCAACCACAACTAAGTATGTTCTGTGGACCTGAGGACTCTCAAGCTGTGGGCAGGATGGGTATAATGATTGGTTTGGTGTGTGTGTGTGTGTGTGTGTGTGTGTGTGTGTTGTGTTTGTGTGTGTGTGTGTGTGTGTGTGTGTGTGTGTGTGTGTGTGTGTGTGTGTGTGTGTGTGTGTGTGTGTGTGTGTGTGTGTGTGTGTGTGTGTGTGTGTGTGTGTGTGTGGACAGAGTGGTACAACGTAGGTTACCCACATGGCTTCCAAAGCCTGTAAGCTGTTCCCTCTGCCCCCAAAAGCGGTGTGTTTGGGGTGGCTCTGGCATCTCAAAGTGCTACCGCTTCGAAAGTTTATTCAATAAATGGACAGCCATAATTATTGTGACGATAAAAGCTCCAAGCCACTGATGGAATTTTATGGTAAATATGACTTCCCTGACATAGGCCTAGAGAAAAAAAACATGCCTAACATGATATAAGGCTAGAAGCAAAGCCTCACTGTGTTTATTGTCAAATACTGTGAGCTGCTTTAACTGTCCAATAGTGTGCATTACTACTGTGTACTATTCGTGCAGGGAGCTGTAAAAGTCTCTCCATATAAGGTTCAACAGTCTCTCTGCAGCACACTTAGCGCCCTGGCAGTAATCAATAGAGCTTAATAATAACCTATAATCAGTCTCGTCACGTTGGGAGTGATGGTGACTGATAGGCCTCTGCTGTCCGCCTGGCGCTCCTGCTGACACTAATGCACCGTCCATGAACGACTGTTTAATACTCAATAAGGACATTTGGAAATAGCCTGATCAATAATGAATGGTGCTCCCTTAACTCTGCCTGCGTGCATGGAGGAGGCAGAGAAATAACATGAAAACAACAAAGCATCTTGTCTAATGTGTTGACTCCAGTATGAAGAGTTTTACAACAGTGAGGGTGAAGAATGTCCTTCACAAATGGTAACCTCCAGAAAAATTTGTTTGACTGGTCTGCATATTTCTTAACTTAAACAATAGCAAAGTACTTCGATTCTTTACTTAAAGCTGCACTAATCACTATTTGAAAAGCTCAACATTTCCCTTTGAAATGTAGTGGAGTAGAAGAAATAATGTAGCATTAAATAAAATAACTGATTGTCTGACTGAACCACTAAGTCAGTATCTGCTGTGGGTGAGAGAGAGAGAGAGAGAGAGAGAGAGAGAGAGAGTGAGTTGCTTAAAGCGACAGCAGCCTTGTTAGACTGCTTTATTCAAATGGCTTGATTGATTTAAACATGACCACCAGTGATTAATGTAACGGACATCAGATGCTCTGAAGCTATAATTTTTCTCTGTGTACCGAGGTGGCCTTCCCTCTCAATAGAGAACCATTTCACATAGTCAACACACTTTGATTCTGGCCACTGAATGGTCCTTTTCAGCTGACACTCTCACTTTCAAACAGCAACGGCGACAGATATATAAAAGCAGCTCTTCAGGCCTTAGAAAATATTTTTGGGAAACCAAAATAGCCTGGCACTTATGAGAGAGTAAAAGAGAGAGAGAGAGAGAATGACACTTTTTTTTCAGTGTAACTGGAAGGGCGACAGGCAGTATATCTGCCTGTGGAGATCTCATTGGAAGGAGAAACTGTTTATTTTTTTGCTTTTGGCCACAACTTAGAAGCCAAGGAGTCTGCTGTCCTCCTCACTCCACCGTCTGATGGTTCAGTGTTAGAGTCTGCTTCCAGAGTGGTCGGGTTGAGGTGGGGGGGTTGGCGGGGGGCTGACTGACTCTAAAAGTGGCTGAGGTTTCCCCAGGACCTGTTTGGGAATACGGAGGCTATCCTGTGCTGAGCCCGGCCTAACACTAGAAGTAGCCCAGTTAGAGAGAGGCGAAGACGCCCCGTCGTCTACCCATCTCTGTCAAAATATTTGTTCCGCCTGGATGGGTGCTGTGTGTGTGTGTGTGTGTGTGTGTGTGTGTGTGTGTGTGTGTGTGTGTGTGTGTGTGTGTGTGTGTGTGTGTGTGTGTGTGTGTGTGTGTGTCTAGTACAGGGATGGTCAGTGGGACTTGTGGTGCTCCATGTGTGGGCATTGCTCAGGCTGTCTTACCACCCTTTGCAACCACACACTCTCACTCATCTCACCTTTGCAGGACGAGTGTATGTCCGTCCCTGTCCACACACACACACACACCAACACCAGAGTCAGACCACCCAGGCAAGTGGGGAACCATGAGAAGGCCACTTTATGCTCCCAGACAGCCCAGTCCAACCACAGTGGCGCCCCTCTAACACCCATGCAGCCGCTATTACCCACTGTGTGTGTGTGTTGTGTGTGTGTGTGTGTGTGTGTGTGTGTGTGTGTGTGTGTGTGTGTGTATTGACAAATGTGTGTGGAGGTAGTGACTCTTCTCTTTATATTCTGCCAACCACAGGCTCCAGCACATTTAACTGGGTTAATTTAGTTAAATGACTCCAGTGCAACATCAGACGCTTCACATTTGCTACCTGGCAAACACTGATGTGTTAGCATCAAGTCTGGCCTCAGTCATTACTCCACTGCTTTCTCTAGCACAGCTATTATCCTTGCTAATATTTATGGTGCTGTGTGTGTTGATAGAAGCAGAATGGGAGGCTGGATTGGTCGAAGTGCTGACATTTATCCAGTGTATTTGTGGCTGCAATGGTTTAGTCGGGACTTCATGCGACCGCCTCGGCTTTGTTCTATCTCTCTCTGTAGACCGTCACCCAACCATGATGGAAATTGCCAGGGACAAATTAGCCACATATGTTGAGTAATGGTTACAACAATTGATTGGGCACAGCTTGCCTTAGGGGAGTTCCTATGTGTGTGTTACTATGTCAGAGCATATGCACGTGTGCCTGTAGATTTATAAATGATTGTACTTGTGAATTCATCTTGTGTGCATGTAGAGTGGCGTGTCACTCATTGCATGTTTCACCACACAATGCAACATTTGCTTTTGTTTGTGTTCATCTTTGTATCGATTCTTTGTAAGTGATCAAGAATCAGCCGCTGACATTTTTTCCGGTTGCTGTGACTGATGAGGGAGGAAGAGACATGAAGGAATAGCACCGACAAATCTGCATGAGTCATTTTCTGTGATGCTTTTCCAACCAAGCCTCCCACCACGCCACGCATGCCATGGCAGCCACTCCACCTTTTGATTAATGACTTCTGCTATTGTCGGCCCTCGTGCCTATGATCTTTTAATAACGTTTGTTTTTACTTCCAAAGAGCTGGTGGGACACACAGCAGTGACTCATGACATGTATGTTGCTCCACCGCAAACAATACAGAGTAAAATGCTCAGCTTCTGTATACTTTTGGAGCAAATATAATAATTAATTTAGATATTCTGTTGTGATTTCTTGAAGCTTATTTGATTTACATCTGTTCATCAGCTGCTGCCGTCTGTCATGGAGAATACAGTAACATTTTAATACCAGTTAAAGGGAGACTCCAACAATTGTACACATACATTTCAGTTTACTCATGAGGAGTCATTCTCAGCCTGTGAAAACAGTTTTTAATGTCTTGTGTGACTCTCAAGGAGCTTTTCAAAATTAAAAAAATAACCCTGTACTGTAAGTCCTTTGCATCATAGGAAATGTATGATGGAGGGTTCTGAGACTAAAAGTCAAGATATATCAGCCTCTATGGCTTCAATTTTGACCTTTTTGTTTTATCTGTCATTTGTGAGAATTTTATGGATTCGCAATTCTAAATCAATGAATTATGCCTTTAATGCTTTAAAAAGCTGAATTTATGCAAAATAATTTTTTGCTTTGTTTTAATTGAGGCCTGAAAGTCTCTGCTTGGCAAGAGGATTTTGTCTGTCTTTGACACTTGCACTACTATATTTAAATTTCTCTTTGCTTTTTTCAGTTTAATTTTTATCTTTTAGGTGTTGTAATGAGACAATGCTTACATTGTATTAGGTTTCCATAATAACAGCACTTTTGCTTTATTTCATTCATAATGTAACAGTGTGATTTTGTTTTAAATCATTTTTACCACACCAAATAACTAAATGACATTTCATGTGCGATGTTTAAAAGTCGCCACCAATAGGAAAGACGAGCGCAAAGGAAAAATATAAAGTACAGTAACTTTCTTAGACACACTGTTGCCATTGCACTCGACACGCCAGAAGGATGATGAAACCACCAGTGTGAGCTGTCCATTCAGGGACAGAGCCACCTATTTATTTTTCTTTCCTGCCTTCTGATTGGCTGGCGGAGGTGTGCGGCCAGTGAGCGGCGAGCTTCCCCTCCAGAGCCTGATGACAGAGCCAAAGGATAGGTCCCTATCCCTCTTGTTACAAATAACTTCCTCTGACATGTTTGGGCACGCTGACAATGTTTTGAGTGAAAACAGCTTTCAGGGTTGGATGGGATACAAGCTTTCAACCCCTAGGGTGGGCTACTTCTTCAACTGCTGCTTTATCCCTCTGAAGAGAGAAAGCAAGAGGGAACAGTGAGAGAAAGAGAGACAGACAGAGCCCAAGCAAGGCTGGGATTAAGGACTGCACAAGACAGTGGAGCACAATGAATAAAAGACTGTAAGCGTTTTGGCTTTACAGTGTGACACAGGCCTGTTTTTTTCTCTGTCAGTGCTTTAAAGACAGTAAGAGGAGGGAGGGGACAAGCCTGAGCAGAGGTGTGTCATTGTTGACACAGACAGGGAAGAATGCCTGGACAGTTTTCCTCTTGCTGTGACTGGATCCACTTCTGTGGTCTGGGCTGTGTGTTTAGAAGCAGTTCCAGGTCGTTGCATGTGATCTGTGCCGTGGGCACAGACAGGCTTTGTGTCTGCACTCTGTCCTCTGGGTTGGATATCACTGAGCAGAGCATGTTTTACTGCTTTGTATATACAGTACCACAAATCCTTTGTTTTGAGTCAGTGTAGGCATACAACCATTGTTGTTGCTCCATCTTTTTTTTTTAAGTCTTTTACTAATTGACCATTTGCTAAATCCCTCCCCCAAACAGCAACCCTCCAATCATAGCTTTGCTGTAACTACGCACGGCAGGCCTCTTGAGCTTTGGATTTCTCCACATTCTAAGGCGGTGTGCATAGTGCTAGTGATACTCAGCATTTAAAACATTTGGAGGGTGGTGCCTTTTTTGCCTTTCCAAAAGCCACAAACACAAGCGTAAGGAATGGATTAAACAGTGTGTCTATCTGCTCTAAAGTAAGCAGCATTGGTTAGTCGTTCCGGCTAACTAGCCTACTGCCCAAAGTACAGTAGTAACCAAGGGTTACTAACTAAGGCCAAGGAGCACATCATGAACTAACTTTATGGTTTTACAGTTTACATTTAAAAAGCCCTGTTCACTACTAGCACATCCACTGGTATTTCCCTGCTGTATGGAAGCTAGTCCTGGATGCTTTGAGACTGTAGGGTAACACTAGCAACTCTGACTATTTGGAAAGTTTGCCTTCCAGCAAAGGTTAGTCCTCATCCTAAAAGCCTTTTTTATGGTGATAAAAGTGAAACATAGACTACTGTTTGGAAACACCCTGTTTGGGTGAGAAATAATAGCCTGATGATAACAGCCTTGTTATCATATTTATAATATTATGACTAACTCTACAACAATGGTGTTTCTTTATTTCCATGGATTATCAACTTCTGATGATGCTGACCTTTTGTCCGGGACATGCTAGCTTTAGCGTCTGTCTTTTAGCATGATATCAAGCATAGCCTATATCCATCAAGTGCATCTTTTCAAAATGAGTCATCTGGAAACATTAAAAAGGTTGGCTTTAGACAGCATTTTGCAACCAACTCATGGAGCTAATGTTAGCTTAATTAGCTAGCGAGCTACAGCTGATAAAATCTACCAATACAGTCATCATTTCAGCTGGTAAAGTTTAATTGACACAGCAACAGTAACCAAGGGGGTGGGTCTTATTGAACGGTTAACTCTGTCCTCAGTCCTCTGTTTTTTGTACCCGTCTCTCTTTCACTTTTTCCTTCTCCCTTTATCAGCTGTCCTATGGGGCAGGTCTTCTTGATCAGGCCCATTGGAACGCTGGTATGTTACCCGCAATTGCCTAATCAGAGGAGATGATGAAATCAATGAGGTGGATGGATCCTAACAGGAATCTGAAATGAACACCAGTCCCTAGGATCAATGTGTATCTTCGCCTCTGTGTGTTAGTGTGCAAGTGTAAGGTGCTGAAGAGGTTCGACCTTCGCCAGGACAGCGACGCTTTATGTCTAGGCTGTATTGGATCACTTTTGGGAAATTATAGAGGGGGAGGAAGTGGAGGACAGAAGGGTGTTAATTAGAGGTCGAAGGTCTGCAGAAGGAGTCAGCCACCACAAGCCACTTTATTAAAATCAGAGCACAATCTTTTGAGGCCAAATCAATCTGTCTATTGTATGAAAGGACAACTGATCCTGTACGATCAATCATAGCCACCATGAAGGATGTTCATGTTGAAGTGAATGCATATTGATTTAGTCTACGGCAATCGTATTGGAAACCAAAGGCAATAAAAAAAAAAACATTTTGATGGCGACAGCCAAGGAGGAGCTGACAGATAAAATAAGCAAAGGACCAAAAGAAAACCACATGGATGAGAGGTGAAGAGAAGAGAGACTCTGGAGTGGGTCGTCCCCATCTCTTCACCATCTGGTCCCCATCACCTCTGCCATGACTCCAGTGATGTCACTCTGAGAGGAGATGGTACCAATTAGAAACTAGACTGAAGACAACTCCTGAACAGGGAGAAATGGGCTCAGTCCCAGGTCTCTGTATCTGTCAGTGGGTCAGAGGCTTAAGATGAAGGCTCCTTTGCTACAGGGCCAGGCATGTACATGTTTCTAGTTATGTGCTGTGGATATTTCTAGTATTGATCCTATAATTGTCATAAAAGAAAGGTGCAATGCAAATTGCATCAGTATTTATCTTTGTAGATAATGGCAGTCTGGCTGGGAAAATCCACCACATTTTAAAGCTCCTCTGTCACATCAGGAGCGAGACGAGCAGCGCCGGCTCTCCTCTTATTTCTTTATCAGAACAGGAGACGGCTCAAGCGCTTTCCCAGAATCTGTCATGGCCCGGCGAGCACAACGCTTCATCCATCACAGGAGCCAGCTCCACAGGCTTTTCATTTTACTGGGGAGGCCCACTTCAGAGGCCAGGCCCATTAAGTTTTCACATTCGTGTCCCAACGCCTGTCATTTGGCTCACATCAACCGAAACGCTCTTTCATTCTCGCTGTTTCTCTCTCTACCTCTATTCCTCACGTCCCATTTATCTTTATTCCTCAGCTTCTCCCTCTTTGCCCAACGTCGCTCCATCGCTTTTCTCGCTTCTAATGAGGAGTGAACTCATTTTGAAAATTATAACGTGATCCCGGGGTCAAAGCTGCAAATGAAACGCACGTTTCGCAGCTCACCAAAGACAGAGCTAGAGAGGATGGGCAGGACTTTCATAATGAAGCTGCCTCAGTGTGCATTTGTGTTGCTTTCATGGTGTGACTGTTAGTTCCCAGTTATCCTACATAAACAGAACATTGTACTGTAATTGCTAGTTTAACATAACAATCCGCCTTAATCTTCAAGTTATGTGCATACCAAACAAAAGAGGGAAACCACTGCTGGTCTTCCTCAGCATTTAGGCAGAACGTTTATGGATCTGCTGAATGGCTGAATTGACCATCTAAACACTATCAGGTTCTTGCTATTACTCTATTTCCCCTCCTAAAAGCATGGCGTGCAGCGTGTGTCGTTCTGGAGGGCCAGATCACAGCTAACATTGTTGACAGTCAGATTTAGTCTTGGACCAGACCTGATGCCTCAATCGCTTTTTTCCCCCCTTCATCTTCTCCGACCATTTAAAAGTGGTTCTGGTATCACTGCCAATCATTCCGCAAACATTTTCCCTAATAGGAATAGGATGATTCAAGGCAATTTATCCCTCATTCTGGCGTTGCCTAAAATTGTTGTGAGGCCACAAATCTGGCATGACAACATTTGGTCTCAAAGGAGGCGCAATGGCGTCTCTGAACTATCCTTGTTATGAGTCTGTACTGTAACGCAGTGATGCAACACTAACTCTGAAATACTCCCTTTCAGATTTTGTGTCTGTCATGTCCTATAACTTACATTAAGTATGCTTCATTTAAAGCGAGAAAATAGAAATAGCACATTCTTTCTCTTGCAAATAAAAAGTTGAATTCAGAGGCGATAAAAAGCTCCATTGCTCAATTGTATACATTCAGCGGTTTTACCATATATGACCAGTAGCTTATTGGTTATTGGCCAATTTTAGCTAAATGTTGACTAACTTTAGATCTATATTGCTGTGTAACTGACATTATTGAGTCAGTCTGATGACTTGATGACTCAACAGAATTTTGCTAAATTGCAAATTCAACAGCCTTCCTCATAAAACATTTGCAAATCTTTTTAATTGTATTTTAAAACCAGCATTGTGCATCCATGTTTACATCAGCTAGCAGTCTTCTTTCCAGCACGTTGCTGTTTTTTTTTTTTTTTTTGGGCACATGACCTGCTCTTAAAAACATTGCTTTATGGCTCCACTAGTGGTCAGAAACTCCACAGCGTACTCAACAGGTAGTATGATTATTCAATCTATGGCATCCATTATGCATAAAACCTCCGGTAAACTTTTAAAACATTTATAGCCAAACCAAAGAGTGAATGCTTTGTTCTGCATATCATTGGTATAATCCAGTAGAAATGTAAGATTACTGTATGTAAAAGTTGTCAAACAAATGGATTATATAAAACATAGCTGTCAAGTTTAGGCCAAATTGAAAAGCCGCTAATGATTTTTTTAAAACAATCAATCAAGCTATTTAATAGGTTTTATAATTCCTGTAAAAAATTGGCACAGAAATAATAATACAACTTCTCAGTTCATTTAAAAACCTGTCCCTACTACGGAGAAATTTACTTCCCTGCAGCTCTTCATTACAAAACATGCCACACACTTTAGTAAATCCCATGTAGTATTTCTGTAATATGTGTTCTGATTATAACCACAGCTCCCAACTCATTAGACATGAACAGACACAACCAGGGTTGGGTTTTGCCATCTCATTTGCATGTTTTCATTGTTTTTGTGCCAAGCAGAGATTTGTGGAAATCCACATCAGACTACCAATAAGGCAGCATTTAAAGTAAACATGCTGAACATTCCTGTGTGTTGGGATTGTGGTACAGTGTGTTCTCACACGTTTCTGGGGCAGTATTTGAGGCACGTACTGCCCGCTGCATGTCAACACTCAACAGCTAGGGTCCAAAGAGAGAGTATTGATTAGGGGTCAGTGGTCTGCAGGCGGTTTATTTACTCTCCTCTGCAGCTCGCAATTTGAAGGGAGGAGCTGAGAAATTCTCCTGAACAGCCTCTTTGTCAATTCTGACCTTTTCTCCTCTCTTATCCCTCTCAACCACTCGAACCTCCATCCAGGAAGGAAGCAGTTGTTGTGAAACGCACGGCCGGTTTCCTCTGTACATCATCTGTCAGCTCTCTCGGAGAAACAAAGACAGAAGTGGTTTTGGACATTGTTCTGTAAATCCATCAGTGTGTTTAGGTTATCTTGCAAAGCACCAAACATTTAGTTTAAAATATTTTGTGCAGCACTTCAGCGAAAACTCCACTTTTATTTAATCTCTACATTTTGACTCTTTTACTCTTTCCCTCTCTCACTCTCTCTCTCAGCTCTTTAAGGTGTTTACATAATGAACATATTGAATTTGTTACTGGGCCCAAGTCTTATTTCCACTTCGCTCTGGGTAAATAAAAGGATAGACCTTATATTAAAACATATTTTTAAAATTATATGATAATTAAACCAATTAGAAGTTGTTTATGGGCCCGCGCTTGGGTTATGGCCACTTTGGGCATACCATTGAACAATGTGGATCTTGTTTGGCTGACGTTTGAAGCGGTTTGGCTGTTTGGAGGGTCCTGTTAACTGAGACTTTTAAATAGCTGCTTTTTGAAGCCCTGTCGTGCGCTCTGCACTCAGCCCAATCCGTGGGCTCCTGGAAGCCCGAGGGGAACATTATCAAATTTAACACAAAAACATACATTCTGTTTTATATTTTGTCAACTCTATCCCCTCTACCAACCCGCCCACAATAAAAAAAGACACTGGTCCCTTTTTTCTACGACAGCTCCACCTACTGTATTTCAACGTCTTGACTAGCAAGTGTTGATCACACTTGGCCATACCTAAAATTCCCTGGAAAGATGCCATCGGTGTGTTACATGTTGATGTGTATTAGCACCTTCTTTCACAAGCTACTTTATGCATCAAAACATCTTTTTGCCAAATTCACTATAATGTATGCTGTCACAAAATGAAATTTATAGACAACTTATTCTTATTTTTATATTTACGTCACCTCGGCTTTTAAAAGATCTGATTAAATTTTGAGAATTTCAATACACTTCATTGTCTTGCTGATTGGAGTTTAGCAAAGACGGGCGAGAAAGCATCAGGGCCTCTCCTCTACCGTACATTTCAGAGAAGGCTTTCACAAACCACTGGTAAAAATGTTTGTCTCAAGTTAATGGTCCTCTCCTCACACTTGAGACCAAACAGAACAAACAAAAAGCACTTATGTCAAACAGCATCCTTCATTACATAGGAAAGAGAATGTTTTATTAACTCTAAAGAAGCCCCACACCTATCGTAAACACCTATATTACTGTAATGCTATCAATAAATGAACGACAGGAAGCCTTTCAGCCTGATAAACAGCAACCAGCTCTCCATTTGCCTCTGACTAAAATGATTTAATGGCCAGATTGAATCAGGGAAATTAAGTTATTGTTTCAGTCCCAATGTATAAGCAGCCTAGCCTGAGCCAATGGGAACTTAGAGCATGTTCCTCCAACTCCAGGTAACTATGAATTCTAAATGTTTCCCCAGAGCATAGTGAAAATAACAAACAAATTATAGTAAAAGGTGTACAACAATGTAACTGAAGACATCAATAAATTGAAAGAAATATAAACCCTTTTCCAAACACTGACCCTGGACCAATTCCTGCCCTGGACAAAAACGGCCATCTCATTATAAACATTAGAAAAATTGCAAATGTGGTTAGAAAAATAGGAAATAAATAAATGCCCCAGAAATAGGAAAAGTTAAATGATCCATTTGACAGAAAAAAAGAAGAAAATAAACAAATGTTTGATTTATTTTATCAAAGGATTGGTGGTAAAGAAAGAAAATTAATAGCTTTTCTTTTTTTTTTTTTACCAAGAGGTTAAAGAGGAAAATTATAACGCTTTATATTTTTCTTTATGCTCTGTTTTAGTTATTTATCTAACAGTATTATTTATTAATGTATTCAGTCATTTATGTCTGATGAACTTTAACTGCATTTTGTCAGTTTCGGGGCTCCATAGACATCTAGACATTTTATGGAGCTCAGATTTTATCAACACCTTGCTTTCACACCCATAAATCTGTCTGCCTCTAATATTGTTGAGGGTATAGACACAGCATCATTGCAGCATCATGCTGCATGATGAGGCCTTGTTTACTTTTGAATATCAAACGCCTTGTTTTATGCCCATAAAGAACCCACATGTCTTCATGTGTGGGAGGACTCCCAGGCCTGCACTCATACCTCTGGTTAACCATTATCTTACATCAGGTTTAGCATGCTAGGCCGCAACCCAGATCAGGCCTGAAATGGGCGGTGTCGGCATTAGCTGCAGCAGCCGCACCGCTAGTCCTGCTCAGGGTATTTTTAACTGTCAGCCCTAAATGCCTCATTCAGCCCCGGCATACCCCCCCACCCACCTCGTAACCTCAGCTAGAATACCTTCACTTCTGTTTACACATCACCACAGGCAGGCTTGCCAGCTGTTTACACATGCGCACATACAATGAGAAACACACACACACACGCATACACACACACACACACACACACACACACACACACACACATCCTTACACTTACAGCATATTTAAATAACACAAATATGCAGCATGCTTTCTGTGCTACACATACAGACAAACGCTCAAACAAACAACAACACATCTATTTAAACTCAGTCTCCATGAAAGCGTATTCATAATTGAAAAATGTACACACACAAATAACATTTCCCACCCATACTGTACACACGCATACATCATGTGATTTGGCCCGGGCCTGTCCTGTCTGTTGGCGAGTTAGAGGAACGGAATGTGTAAGAAACGGTGCCCACACATCGAGCAGCCGCCCAACTCTCGAGTTGGCATCACACACAGTGGGGAAGTGTACAGAGTGAACAGCAAGAGAGGAATGCACACAAATGACTCGTCTTCATTTAACAATACTGCTGCAATTAAACACACTCTCTCTCACCTTTTGTCTCACACTACCAATCATCAGATTGGGGAGATAAATGGGTGGCACTATGGAATGAGACGATGGTTATCTGTGAAAGCCAGCCAGAGGGCAATCACTCATTTTGGTGTGACAGCTTTATGACTTCTAATGAATTTCTCCCACGCCACCACCAACGCTGGATATTCTATGGAAGTGCTCTTTTTGGCAAAAGGAGTCTGAGTTCTTGGGCGTGAATGAGATCTAAAGTCGTCTCCTCGTAGACGGCCATTGTTTTTCTGCACCTACTGTTGGTTTTGACATTGCGTCACCCTGTGTGCACAGCCGTCTCCTGGGCCCATGCACTTCTTTCCCTCTGTTAGCTCCTGAGTCTGATCGGTGCTAATGAATGAACGAGAGGAGCTGTGGCTGAGCTTCTCTGTATTTATTTAGGGCTGTGTGCCTGTGGTCTATGTGGCCTGTCCCATTCAGAGGAGCCATGGGGGGATATTTTTGGCCACGGTCTGAGTTGAGTCCAGGCCCACACAGAATCGCTGACAGACGCAGGCAAGGAGGAAAGAGGGATGTTTTCCTATTGGGAGGAAACCAGGCCTGATTATGGAGGAGAGAGAGAAACCAAAAGAAAAGGCAGATGAATTTGAATGTGTGTGGACCAGAGATGAGGGGAAAAAAATGAGAATTTTCTCTGATGTCCACGTCCTTTCTCTTTGCATTTGAAAGGCTTTTCATTTGAAATTTGACGAAAAGAAAAATTGTCATACCATTATCAGCTTTTCACATTTATTTGGTAATATTATTCCAGTGTGACACCCACACATACACAGACAAGGTCAAAGCAACCATACACCACAGCATGTTCATATGCAAATTAAAACAAAATAATCATAACTACAGTAATTGTTTCCCAGTTTCATATTGTTTTTTCCCTCTGCAGTTGGTTTTGTCCATATTAATGATATTAAAGATACCCATAGTCTTATTTATACAGCTCTCCAGATGCTATTTCAGTTGGCTCACTGATTGGAGCGATTTGCATGCTCCATGTAATGTGGATACAGCTCTCAGGCTATGATTCCCCATATTAATATTTAATTGCCATCAAAGTGTGTTTTCAAAGTATAGGGTGACGCTCCGGTCTCTCAGCCCAGTCACGATAGGGCTGATTCCGGAGCTGGGTGAGGAGCGTAGTGTGGTTCCAAAGAGACGAGCTTTCGGTCATCTTATCCCTCCTTCCTCATGCGCTGGCACCTGTAGCGCCTCTCCAGCAACAGTAAATCACGTGACCATTTCCTTGCAAAGAAATCCTAATCCTCGTGCCGGATCCGTCCGGGTGCAAGCAGCTGCCCCGGCCCAAGACATGTTGAAACATGAGGCGACGGCATTAAGAATTAAAAACGCTAGAAAGTGGTCCCTGTGCGCGCCTTGTTTTGTCATCAATGTTCCATTAGTGTCACTTTATTCCATGCCTCCCCTCCTTCTCCCCTCAGTGTGTTTGAGTCAATATCGGGAAAGCCAGCCCGTTTCTGCCCAAATGGTTACAATATACCTTCTTCACGCCTAAAGAGCTGACAAAGGTTATTAAGATGATCTGTGTTCTGAGCCGTGGACAAGGCCCGGCAGATAAGCCAGAGCTGCTACAGATATGTTATCTCAAGCACTGGGGATTTGCTCAGAAAGAGGAAGTGTGAGGGGACATGGGCTTGTACAAGTCCATTAATTATTATGAAGCAGCAAATTGAAACCATCTTAAAATCGAGGTTAAGTCAAACACACATTGAGACACCTTCTCAGTAGTTCTTTCCTCTGTTGTTACCCTTCAATGTCTTGGTTTCAGAGCGGAGTACCTGACTTCCTGGACAGTGGCCTTGGTGTTTAGAGGGCTGTCCTCCAGCAGGAAGTCCCGTGGATATAATACCTATGTGTGGCTCCAACCAGTGGCCAGTGTGGTAATGTTGATACAGAAGCAGACCTGACAAACAGCTGTTGTTTATGATGTGGCTAGTCCGGGTGGACGGGCCACGGCCACAAGCCAACCTGACCCCGAATCCACAGATCTATAGTCCCGACCAGAGCTGTTTTTAAGTTTTTTTTGGGGGAAGACAAGTAAGTTTGGTCTGTCCCAGCAAGTCTCAAGCTAAACTCCTTTCGAGCAAGTCCAAGACAAGTCTTATCACAGCCCCAACACGGGTCTTTCAGGGTTTAATGTATTTCAACATTTTCTTTTAAAGCTCTTAATGCTGTTAGTGGTTGAAATCAAGTCCTTCAAACCCATTTTACTGGATCTTTTTAAAATAAAAAAAGAATATGCTATAAATTTGTGAGAAGAAGAAGTGTTCAGACTGTTCACAGACTTGATGTACCCATTACTTTTACAGAGATGACTAGAAGGGCTCAAAATAGCTCCTGATTATGGTGACTTTACTGATTCAAGTCTATAACCTCAGTATGTTGTGTGTGCATATGAATTGACATTAAGAACATAAATACTTTCTCTCCCACATTGTGCATAACAAAATTAGGAAACCCTTTAATTTCCATGTTCCGTTTCCTAATAATTTCTAAAAAGGAGTTTATATGTAACTAGTAATTTACAAAGAAGTTTCCTGGAACCATTTTATATATTTATAATATTGAAAATGGAGTAAAAGTGCACTAAGCACAGTTTGACTGAGTTCATAAGAAGATGTTAATGTCTAAAAATATTTTCTTGAAAAGAGGTGTCGGGATGCTGGATTTATAATTTGGAAAAACTGAGACGGGGCTCCATTGGGTGACCCATATAGCTGAGTTTAAATGATTTCTGGAACGAGCATCACAAATTATTAATAACAAACAAGTATATGACAGACACAAAAACAGCAATGACAGGCTAGTCTGTCCAAGCAGGACTTCAGATGCTGTTTTGAATACAGACTGCTGTATAATGTCTGTGGAAAGGGTGTGCCAGGGTTATGAAACCACAATGGGAAAAGCTTTGTCACCCTCACTGTTGAAATTTGGCAGATATGCTTATTCACTTAGTTGCAGAGAGTTAGATGAGAAGATCAATTATACCACTCTTATATCAGTAGTTTAAATATGAAGCTAGAAGACAATTAGCCTAATTTAGCTTAGCATAAAGACTTGACGCTGGGGGCAAGCAACTAGCCTGGGTCTGCATAACCATTTAGTTTTTTGTATGTATTAGACAAACAATATGTAACATGTTAATTAGTGAGCTGTAGAGGTGCTGTTAGGTAGATTGTGTTACCTTTGGACAGACCCAGGCTAGCTGTTTTCCTGTCTCCAGTCCTTATGCTAAGCTAACCAGCTGCTAGGTGTAACTTAATTAACCAAATGTGCATGCTGTATTTGTTGTTCTTGTTCACTTCAAATAGCACATAATGAAACTCCCGAATGAAAATACCATTTACAAATAAACACATTTTTAAGCAGTTAAAAAGAAAAATAGATATATGTTGTTTAAGGACAGCCAAAGTACAACATTTACATAGTTTGACTCTCATGATAAATGATTTGTGAAACCCTCTAAAGCCTGATGGCTGTGAATGCATTGAGTTGTGCTGATATGCATCTCTACACTGACAAACACAAAGGCGGTAACAGAACTCTCTGCTCCCTGGCCTTCAAGTCTTCTCACTACATCAATAAATACAGCAAAATAGCATTAGCAATAAATTCAACTATATGACCAGGCTCTAATATGATAGAATTAGTATCAGTGTATTAAGGTTTGGCCATTTAGGTGAAATTCTAAGCCGGGCAGGGAGTAATTTGGACACAGGGAAAATTGATTTTGACCATCAGCACTTTCTCATTTTCAAACAGCGCCTGCGGCTAAATGGGTTAGCCTGTTAAGCACATTACACAGGTAGCTTCTCCTTTCCTCCCCAATGATTATGTGTCCGCCTTGAGCAATTGATATTTCTTGCAAATAAGAAAATTATCATATTCCATGACTGGAAAGAGAAATTAGGGCCTGCTGTTATGGAGTGGAGTCTCAGGACTGAGAAAGTGAGACCGAGGTACATTTTTCTTTTTCTCCTTTTTTGTTTGGTGGGATGCATGTATCAAATGTCCCAAGCTATATTGGAATTGGGGGCGCTGTCAGGCCTCGTCAATAAAGATATACAGTGATTGGCTGTAAGTGGTGGAGGGGGGACAGTGAGGGTTAGAGGGACGCAGAGATAGGACGGGGCTTTTACTCTGTGCTGAGGCAGGAAGAGCTGGGAACATATAGAATAGGGTGTGTCATAAGAAAGCTGTTATTTCACCACCAACTGTGCACTGGTCTCATAAATCATAATACATGTATAAACAGTATAGTAACAAAAATTTCTCACAGGAATTGCTGGGACATTAATTTCTGCATCTCAGATGCTTCACAACAGACAGAGGACAAGCTCTTCCCACAAGCCCCCCATTGTACATACATTATTTCCCATTCAAATAAAATAGACAAAAGAAAAATGAAATCTAGTCAATACGGTATGTGAGAAAATTAATCTTTGTGATTCAGTCTTTTGCTGCCTAAAGTTAAAGCATTTTATCCAAATCATCCGTAGTTTTTTATCGTTTGATTGATACATTAATCTTAAAATAAATAATAACTACGAGATTGACTTTCTTGGACTTAGCTTATCATCCCAAGTTAGCAAGGAAGCCCAGTAATGATCAGTGGGCAGTGACACATTCACTCGTGGCAGTCAGGCGACAAAGAGACCAAAGAGACCATGAGGCACCATTTGCTAGCAATGAGGTGTGTGCCATGATGTGAGTTATTGAGCCTGCTGCATATCCAAGTCAATGGGGCCTTCCCTTCACCGCTCCCGCCCTGTGGCCTGAGAGGCTGTCTGCAGACTGTAGCTGGAGCCCCTGGCAGTCTAAGTGGAACCACATGGGGGAACCTGATAGTGGCACTTGGCCAGAGAAGTTAACCTGGGCAGTGCAGCAGGCAGCTCCAGGCCTGAGAGATGGATGGTCACTGCCGTCGAGCCTGACCCATTTATACACCCATACAGTACACAATATCATGACATAGTGTCATTGTACATGCACACATATGTGTGTACACTCATGCATCCCTGCACAGACACTTTATCCCACTTGCCCTGATGTATACACCTCATCCATCCTACACCCTCTTAGGGGTTTCTGCGGCTGCGGTGCCCTCAGGAGTGGCTGGCCGATAAGGAGCATTTACCGTAGGGCCAATCGGCATGCGAACAACACCAAACACACTAATGGGAGGGAGACAAAGCCACAGGCCACAGACATCCAGTAAACAGCAGACCACAGTCCACGAGATGTATACACGCTCCTCCATTTGACCATGCAGGTACACCGAGGCATCAACCAGAGTTGTGACTTCCTCAAGTCTTCTGTGTGTTACCACTTGCTGTGTGGCCAGGGTAACTTGAGTAACTGTCTACTGTAGGCTTGCATATACCAGCACAGGGCCAGCTACTGTGGGATAACAGCGTCATTAGGTTGGACGCTGTCTTACACCTCAGCACTGTGAAGGATCTTTAATTGGTGGGTTTGGTTAATAGAAATAATCAGTCTCTCTCTCTGTCTCTCTCCTTCTATCTACGTGCTCTGCAGCCATGTGCTTCCAGTTAAGTTGGCGCTCAGCCCTGGGCAGAGGTTAAGTGAAACTACCTGCTCCTCTGTGTCTGGCGATTATTTGCTTTGTCCGCGGTGCTGTCAGATCATAAAACACTTGCGTCCACTTTCCTCCCGCTCTCAAAGTCTCCGAGGTTCATTATTGTTACGCCTGGACGTGTGGCTGTACAAGGCCGCCTCTCTAATGTCACCCTGTGACAGCCCACTGAGGGTTTCACTAACAACACATACCACAGGCCAATATTTCAACAGCAAAATGCACTTCAAACCTTTTCCAAAAAAAATGTGCCCTTTATTTACACAATATTGATGATCATCAGTCTGGAAGTGATACAGTAAATAATGAAAAATGAGGTTTCTGCAGGCAAATGGGATGAGACATGAAAGCGGACTGGAGTGCTGGCTCTGGTTTCCTGTCTGAATGGCTGTTAATTAATGGAGCAGACGAAGGCCATAATTCTTCACTGGCCCAACCCTGCCACAGTGCCAGGCAGTTCAGTGATCACAGTCGTCCACATGCTGCTGGCCTCATGCTTACATTGTTTTAGTGTTGCATTTTTTCCAGTTTGAAAGAATTCACATCTATTAGTCTTCTGTGAAACCCAAGCCACTCTCTCTCTCTCTTTCCTTTTTCTTTACCCCCCACTCACTTGCAGAAAGAACGAGAGAGAGGCAATCTGAAGCAGTAGATCCAGCAAAGATCAAACCTTTTTCACCCCCTATCTGTTTGGAAAGCCAGTCCATTCTAAATGATTTCCAAAACCGCAGGTGATTCGTCTCTGTCTCTCCCCTTGACTTCATTTGTAGGATTCAAAGATCAAAAGGGCATGCAGCTCTTCTAAGATGAGCTCTAATCGCTTGAACTCCAGCACATTCATTAAAGACAGTAGTATGGATGTCTCTGCACCAGTGGCAGCTGAAAACGGCCCGCTCTAAATTTCTACTCTCTTTAGCAGACGCCACTCATGGGGAAACATTGGCGCCTCCCGTATACTGTGATTAAAGTACATGGATGAAATAAGATACAAGGAAATTGAAATGATTAGTTTTTATAGTAACCACGACGACTGGCAAGGCCCCACTGCTTCAGAACAGGAACGACTGAGCCAATAAAGCGATTGCATTCAACTGTAAACGAGGGGGTGGGCAAGCAGGCGAGGAGGGTATAAGAGCACATAGCAGAGTAAGACAAAAATTACATTGATTATGTATTCCAAACCATGGATTTCTCTATGAAATATGGTCGGCTTTCAAACATGGTTGAATTTCAGAGGTATAGTCAGAAATCCCCTAAACAATGTCTGGTTTCGATCACTGACAGACTCTGACATTTCTGTCATGCATGTAATTCCCACATCAATTTCCCCAGTGTTTTTTGGAATGTGCACATTTTAAACCTGCAGTGACTAACTTTTGAGGGCAACAGAAACAATCTGTGAACACCACATCATCACATTATTACCTTTTGAGTTGATATTTTAACAGTTGCCTTTTTATACATCCAGGATATACAAAGCAACATTAGGATTCATTGGGAGTGTTACTGGCAAATGTAAGTCCAATTGTCACTCTCCCTTTAGTTTTTGGTCTACACCACATGTGTCAAACTCAAGGCCCGGGGCCCAAATCCGGCCCCTTGCAAATTTTGATCCGGCCCGCATATCAATGCATACTGTAATTATGCGACACTGCCTTGCAGAATTTGACAGATTTGCAGACTTTGAGACTCAGAATTCCCCGCAGAAGCAGAGAGTCTTTTAATATTTAGGCTGTGAAACATGTTGTTGTGAGTCGGCTGGGTGGCAGCTGCTTTTAAAAATGTAATGTTTGTTTTTCATGACTTGCTAAATTCTAGGATGGCTAAGAAACATTTTTGCTGACTTTTTTAGGGTTTTATGTCAACCAAACTGTATGGGAGAAAGCTACATGAGACATGCAATAATACAAAGTTAACTGACTTTTTTTGTTAAATAAAAGCATGTCAGTAAACTCAACATGTCTGGCCCTTATTGTGATCGTCATTTCCAGTTTGGCCCTTAGTGAAATTGACACCCCTGGTCTACACAAATCCAAATATATCTGCCTTTTTCTTTTTTTAAAGAGTATTGTTTGGGCATTTTTAGGCCTTTATTTATATAGGACAGCTGAAGACATGAAAGGGGAGAGAGAGGGAACACGAGATGCAGCAAAGGGCCGCAGCGCAGAGTCGAACCTGCGGCTGCTGCATTGGTGAGTAAACCTCTATATATGGGTACGTGCTCTACCAGGTGAGCTACCCAGGTGCCCATATCTGGCTGTTTAACTAAATGCTCCACTATGTCCCTCAGCTAGTCGCTAACTTTGCCTGTCTGCCGTTTGGTACTGGGCAGGTAGGGTACAGTCGGTTGTCTGTGCTTTTTCTCAGGAAACATGACAGCGCTGATACTGAGCCAAAACAGTGAGCTGAGAGATGTTACGAAGTTCTGAGTAGTTGAGAGAAACTGCAGAGTTGGGTGATAATTATGATTATGAATGACCCCTTTCACATACATATAGCAATGTGATAAATTGTTTATCTAAAACTGCGTTAATGTTTGAATGGCATAAAAAATCCAGGCTAAAATTGTGCCACAGATGTAAAAAAGCTGAATTCCTCCCCACCATAATGAGTACCCAGTCACTGTCATAACCCATTCCCACAATATAATGTATGTCTCTTTTTATAGATAGGCATATTTTGTTCATGCTTGGCTTAGTGACCTTGTTTTGCACTGTCAGCTTTACTCTTCATGGCTGTACTGCTTACTTATTTTTGTATTTTTGCACCTCGCTCTCCCTCTTTGTGTCCTGAGGCGTGGGTGTAAAAAGGACCGCATTCCCAGTGGGGACAGTTAAGTCCATCACAAGAGGAAGCAATCAGATCCAAACCTCCAAATGACAAGTGTCATCCTCCCCCACCCCCATCCGGCCGGAGCCTGTGAGTGGTGGTTGGTTGGTCCCATCTTCACCACCATTTCTGGGCTGGTGTTCCCACATGCCTGAGCTGGAAGGCTGGGATAATGAGACGCTATACGCCGGGGACAACAAATGCATCTGCCCCCGCTTTTAGTCACATTGCAAGTATGTATGTGAAATTCCCAACCACAAATACAGTATGCAGAATCAGAGTTTGGACGCAAATTACACATTGGTCATGATGAATGAAGTATATTTCATAGAATATGCTTTAGTACACATGGAGTAGCAATTTTAAACATGACAAACTATAAATAACTCACATTAACAAGTGTTTTCAAATCTTTTACTGAGCCTAAGCAGCGCAGGCTCTATTTTCAGTTGAATGTTGTGTGTCATTTTGAATGGTATCAGAAAAGGAAATGAAACGCACGTTTTAATGTTAACATTAATAGCCTTAGTAATATTCCAAAACCAGAGATGGGGAAGCCTCGTAAACAGGGGAGGGAAATAGTGCTGAAGTAAAATGCATGGACGATTTGTGCAGTAATTAATCACATATGAATTAAAACCGTCCAGTCAATTAACCACTGCTCACACTCATCACACAACCCCCACTAGCACCACCACCCTTCACTGCCTCTCTGCTGTTTGATCCCAGGCCTGTGTCCACCCACCAGCCTCCCAATGCCCTCTTTCATCCCCCGCCCACCTGGCACTAGAAGAAAGGCTGCCTCTAAACACAGTGCAGAGTGGGCCGGGGCCAGCGGGCATCGTGCCGTGCATACATTTCCACATTCTCTCATCGCCTGTGCTGTGTTTCCTCTCCAGGAGACATACATCAGCCACCGCTGGGCCTGCAACTGGCCCTGCCCAGCTCCTTTCCGGCTCGCAACACGACTACAAAGCCATGGGGTAAATGACAGGAGTGGAGACCATGTACAGCGTGACAGGGAAAAAAAGAGGAGGGGAGGGGGGGATGGTGGATATTTAACATGGAAGTATTAAAGGGAGCACAAGTAAAAAAGTAAGGGCATATTCAAAAGCTCTCTAGTGAATGAAAACATTCAGCGGCATCACTGCGTGTCTTGCTGTGAAACTGGGTGAGGGTGTGGATGTCATGGCTGGATGCCAAAATGGAAGCTTCAGGGCTTCGTAGTACGACACAAATTGTCACATGCACCAGTGGCCAAAGCCAAACCACCATGACCAAGGGTGGAAGTGACATCATTCTCTATGGCTTGGCAAGCAGGGATGATGGCATTATAATAGCGATGGCGTCGCACTGGAGAAATGAGCCAAGATTTGGTTAACCACAGAGGAAAAGACATGGGGATGCAATGAATGACGAGAAAGAAAAGGGATTTGTCTCGTTTGTCAGGTGAAGGTTAATTGATCTTGTTTTTAGCCCAACTAGCAGCATGGGTCTAGGGATGGAAATATCAGTCCATCGGGCCACCACTTCAGTCCAGACAACTTGCCATAAAATCTTTCACATTCCTCCATTAAGATGAATCCTAATGACTTTGTTGACGGATTGCCATGAAATTCTGTACACACATGTCATGCTCCCCTCAGGATGAATTTTAATATCTTTGGTAATACCTTAACTTTTCATCTAGTGCTATCATCAGGTCAAAATTGTACTTTGTCCAATACTGCTTTTACTTTTGTTATGCAAGTATTTAAGTACGTATGCAAGTACATAAACCTATGACTAAATACTAATACTAAATAATTGTGTTTAGTGCTAATAAGCAAAAGTAAGCATGCTAACATGCCAAAGAAAATGTTGAACATATTAAACAATATACCTGCTAAATATCATGTTAACATTGTCATTAGGAGCATGTTATCATGCTGACATTAATGTTCAGCTCAAAGCACCACTTTGCTACAGCCTCCCAGCACCGCTTGATACATTTCAATATTACATGTTGTAGAAATTGTGTATCATACATTAAACAACAAATGTCCTTGCCTAAAGAATGTATGAGAGGTTTTATCAGTCAAATAACCACCTTAATTGACTATGTAACTATTAAATCGTATTGTGATGCTACAGAAGAAATCCAAATCATTAACTTATAGTTTTTGTTAGCCCAATACAATTTATCAGCCGCCGTATCAAATGGCCCCATTTCAAACCACTTCTTTTAGGTTTTGCTCTCAGGACACTGAAGACCCACGCTCAGCACTGGGGCTTTCAAACGAATGGTACTTCCGAAGCATCCTGAATGTGTGTTTATAAACAAGACTCAATATTATTGTGATGTCTGAGCTGAATTCGATAGATTTCTCTACTGTCAGTTGTGCTTCCGCTGCAATACGATCCGAAATTACATTCAACAGCAACAGGAGACGGGCATGGCTCATTCTCTCTCTGTGCTGTAGCACGGCCTGCTGCTTCTCTAACTTCATCATAGGGGCTCGGTGGGGCTCGCAAGGGGCCATGGGAGACTGAAAACACCCTGGTCCATTACTCAGACTGAGAGGCTAACCTGGAGTTAGAGTGTCTTGGCTACCTCCATCAGAGTCCCGTGTCTGGCTAGAAGTGTTCCCTCAGAGGCTTTTTGCTTTAATGGACTCTGCTAAACGCATTCTCTCTGTATATTACCTTTAGGATTGGCCATATCTGGTTTCTATATACTCTGTTTACACATGGCTCAAGCTTGTTCTGCCTAATGCTCTCCCTTTTTTTTTCTTCCTTTTCTTCCCCTCCATTCCTGCAAATATTCCTCTCTTTCTCTACATTCCTGTGTTTTATGTTTTTGTTCTTGGTTGACATCAATTCTCTTTTCCTCTTGCATGTACTAGATTTAGAAAGGGAACTTCAGTCTGAATTCACACTGAACATTTTCCACAGCAGTCCGCCTGCTCCTCCCTCCCAAGAGGGTCAGATTATAGCCCGCATTAGGGAAAACACCTCATTCATTCACACACATAACCCTACATCCCTGCAGATTGTCTGGCTGAGACAGTTCATTGACTCTGGAATATCCGTCACTGTTTTCCCTGTCCTGTTCAGCGCTCCCATGTGTGCGTCTGGTTTTAATGACTGCGAGTCACCCACAGACCCGTTATAACTTGATGGACCAAATAGTGCCAATACCACACTGGAAATTTTTACACTTTAGAACAACCTATTCAAACACCAGCAATTGCTTTTGTCATTTATTGTATTTGGTTGTCATGGTTTTGGTTGCATGCCATTGCTCTGTCCTTCTCTTTCCTCTTCTGCCTCTTGTTCTGATTCATCACTTCTGTGTGCTTACCTCTCCTTTTTCTCAGACCATTCCTGCCATTCCTCACCTGCCCACCAGACATCACTGTTGAGTTTCCTCACATCCCGTGCTTCCACATCAACAATCTGTTGATGACTGTTTAAAGGTGCTGTAGGTAGGATTGCAAATATTTTAACATCGTCCCTCCCCTCTTTCCAAGCCCAAAACGGTCTCCTAAGCCCCTCCCCCCACAAGGGAGAATGAATGTGTGTGCATGAGCAGTGATTGACACGCAGTTAGACACACACACACACACACACACACACACACACTTTGTTGCATGCCATAATCATTTTTAAAGTGAAAGAACAAAAATACTAAAAAGTGGCCGCGCATTTTCAAATTAAAAATAGTAGCAAAAAAACTCCTGCACATTGTCTAACTTGCAAAGATACATTTAATACCTGGCAACGTTTCAGTACTAGACCTTCATCAGGTAAAATCTATAAAAATAGTAGAAATATTTGCATTGTGTGCGACCCGACACCGGATAAGCGGAAGAAGATGGATGGATGGATATTACATTTCCTTATTTTTTTATTTTAATGATTTCCTAAAATAAATCCCCTCATTAGCATCATTAGTGCTTCATAAGAGGAAATTAATGTTGTACATATATTTATAGTTAGGATAGTAGGATACAAAAAGTGTATATTTGACTTCAATTCACCTACTCATCCCCCAGCTACAAAGACACGCAAAGGTTTGAGAGGACCTTTTGAGTGTGCATTTAATGTTTTCTAGCTTCAAGAAATACATAGCATCTTTGACCCAATGAGAAAAGAACGGAGGAACGTGTTTTCGTTTTACTTTAAAAGGATCAAACGTCTCACAAGGACTGTATGAAAGCTATGACCACATAGGCTTTTTTTTGGTAAGAGAGCACAGGATTCCTTTGATGTTAACCCAAGGGGAAATTCATTTGAACCAAAATCTGGACATGGCTTTGTCTGCCTCTTCTAATAATGAAGGAAAACGCTTGGTGACAATAATGCCTGCCAATGCAAGTCCAAAGTCTTGTTTGAATACATTATTGTTTTACACTTCCATTAATAATCATCAATGAGTCCCTTATTTCAAGTTTAAGTAGTAGGCTTTGTAATATTGTATGATTTTATAGTGTGAAGTGTTCATCCAAAGTTGAGCTCTATACAAAAACACTGCGCAGATTTACTAATCCATTGATAGCAGCGATTCCATTGGAGAGAATGATATTGGTTAAAAATGTAGCTGTTGCAGATGTGACCTTGGTCCTCCAGGATTATTTGCCCGTTTTAACCAAATAACATTTGTTTTTAAAACACCTGTAAACCAGTGTTACAGTGTATGTATCACAATATTCACACAAGGTGAATTTAGTAACTTCTGGAGCTTTTGATAGCTGATGATCTTTCAGAGCACTTTATATATGCACTTTATTAATATAGATACAGTAATAACTGTGTTATTGAACGCTCAGAAACAGCTACTAAATGGTAAGGTTTTTTTTGTCTCAACTGTTTCTAATGTCAAATATAACTTTCAATTTAAGATGTTATGGTTGCGGACGAAGATGGATGGATGGATGGATGGATGGTTGCAAAATCTGTAAAAAAAAATATATATATATATATATATATATATATAATTCTAAGACTTTATTTGTATTAAAGTCTCACATTGCAAATTCTATTTTGACATTATTCCCAGAGGAAAATACTCTCTACCTTGAGAATGACTATATTTAAATGTTCTGCTTCACAAAATAAGTTGAGTTTGTTCATTAATATAAAAGCCCTCTTTAAGCCCTAAAGATTTAAGAGAATAAACCATACTGACCATGAAGAAAGAGCGCATTTATCACTCAGCAGTTCACAGTGGAGGCTTTGTTGTTGATACTGTTTTTAGTTATTTGGCACTGGTTTTATCATCATTAGATTTGGAATTAGATGAATTACCTTAAACTAAAGATGAAAGGTTCCACTGCAGCTTTTGCAGATTGGTAGCTCTCAGAGCACAGAATTAGGTGGGAATGGGATTGTGTGTGTGTGTGTGTGTGTGTGCGCGCGCGCTCCCACATGCATTTTGACACGTTTATGTGAGGTTATCTGATCTGGCAACTGATTTTGCGTGTCAGGCCGGGGACAGATAGGGAAGACTGTTCTCCTACACAGCTGCATGTCCAGAGGCTGTTGACTAGCCACCTCTTATCGCAGCCCTCTACAACAGCGTATTGTTTGGCCAAGTGAGAACTTTATTCTCTCATTAAGGTCACTGGGTAAGAGGATGGGAACTCAGAAGCGGAAACCCATGATTCTTTTTGGGCTCCGCTCAAGGGAAGACACTCATGTTGAACTTGTGTTTGGTGGTGAAGGGATGCTTCACAGCAGATATGGAGCCCAGTGCTTTGATCTGTGGTGAGAACTCATATCTATTGGTGATTGTGGGACACAATTGCATAACCCTAACCCTTTTTATTTAATATCCTCACTCAGATTTAATGGGACTGTCATTTCTGGTAAAATATAAGGGAAATGCCTCCCTCTTGTGGTAAGCGGGAGTTTAATGGGCTGTCGGAGAAAGTGGCTTCATCACTTTAGTATACTTTTTATAATATATCTCAGGATGAACATCTCACAAGCACTTCCCTCTGATAGTCCCACTTGGGCCATATTACAGGAATCGTTCAAACTTTTTTTTTATTGCATCCTATGAGTTTATGTTGTTGTTGCACTTTAATTTTGATCAGTAATTATGATCATTAAGTTTGTGGATCAGTCTGAGTTCCTTTGGATGACAACACAAGAGACATCTGTTTGCCCGCAATGTAGGAGCCGTGGAGCGCTCTCCCTGTGGTTGCTGCTAGTGGAAAACCCATAATGGCCTTTAATTGGGACTTTAATTGTGTGTGGTGGAGCAAAAGCATTGACTACAAAACTGGTGGTATTTGAGTGCATACATGCGTCTTTTGTGTAAGTATATGTGTCGCTCATCAAATCCTCTTCCTCTCTTGGCCTGTGAACGGCTGAATTAGAGCAGCTGGTGCCGTGACAAATCATATACCTCATGATCTACGTGATATTAGAGTTATTTTGCCTAGAGGGGTTAGATGGTATTTGGTGAGTCAAGATATACTATCTTGGACACACATACACTGGCATTTGTGTTGGCGCAAAAATGCTTTTGGTGTTCGGCGACTAACGTCCAATAAGCTCTATGTTCACACCATTCATCCCTGCCCTTCGGATACGTCTAAAAGCAGCAGCACCAGCAAATCAGTCAATCTGAAGCATTTTGACTAAAAGGGACCGCTGGTAATGATGGAAAGTGGGAGGAATGTTTCAGCTGAAAATTAGCTTGATGACAAATGACCCTGTGAAAGATTGCAATTTCTCGCACATGTATAGCTGCAGTAAGTATTTTGGCAACATTACAGACAGATGCTCTCTTAATGTGTCTTATCATCACCCTTTATGTCACAAGCCTGCTATTCAACATGGACTAGATCAACACAATCTCATGAACGGGTTCACATCGGTAGGTATGGCAGAGAAAAAAAATCAAGGGAGAGAATGGATGTATGGAAAGAGTAGTACAAATGGAGAAAAAGGTGGCAGGGCATGTGTTGAACACACAAAGAAGCAGCAAAAAGGGGGGGGAAGGAGAGAGATGAAACGGGACGGGTCGTGCCTGTCATGATTATACTGGCACCAGTGGGAACATGTGGATGAGATGGAAAACAAGACGCCATCTTGTGTTCCATACATGTCTGCAGCGCCTTGGCCTCTGTTAACACACACACACACACACACACACATGCTCACATTTTACACATTCACACAAACACACACTGGCAGAGCGAGGCAGGAGCTTGTGGTTCCAGTCCAGTGACAGTGGCTTGTAGTCAGGGTGGCGACGCTTCAGGAGTAGCTCCTCGTATTGGAGAAGTATGTTTGTGTTGGCCCTGAATTAATAACTTTTCATTTAGTGCGGAAATGACAGGAATAGTAATTAAGGAAATGGAATGATTTTATTGGCCATGATGTTTATATTAGGTTCCAGATGTCAAGCAGCTGCTTGCACAGCAAGAGGCCCTGCCCCCCCATGTGCTATCTAGAGAAACTTTTATTAAGAGCAAGATAACAGTGCCAGTTAAATGTATGTCTGTGTGTACAAAAAACATAGTATCTCATTCACAGCATGTAGGAAACTGAACTAATATCATGTCCAGTTTGATTAATGGTTATGAAGGACCATGAGGTCTGCTATGTATTTATGAATGTGCCCCTAAAGTGCAATTTATTTGCAGATATAATGTTACTCTATTTCAGGCCTGATTTGCCTGACTGGAAAAGTTAATATCGAGGAGTGGCTGTTCAGCATTTTTGGGTGGCCCCAACACGTGTGAGATCCACGTCGTACTGTACTAAAGTTTAGTATCCCTTAAATGGCAATGACAGCGTTGCGTAGATCCTCACATTGCCTGTCACAAAGTCAATTAAATTTAGATTAAACCAATCTCTACTGTAACATATGAAGCTGCTGTTGGGATCATGAAAAGCACTGGCACAGGAATGAACAGAAAGACTCCTTTGTTGTCATAATATGTAAACTTACAGTAATGTTCACACATACTGTAAATACGGATGTTCCTGTATTGTGCAAATATTTCATTTTTTCCCGACTGATTAATGTCGTCTAAAATATATGTTCTGTGTAGCAGGTCCCCAAACACTGTTTTTATTATTTGACATTAACTGTTGTCAAGCTACTATACTGTACCTTTGGTTTATACATGACCTCAACATTAAACGTGAAGTTACAATTGTTACTACATATTGGTTCTCGCTAACTCTGTCCAGGCAAAACATGTTGGAGCTTCCAGGGCAGTGAGTGAGTGAGTGAATGCACCCTGAGGGGAGTTTAGTTACCATATGAGAATACTTGAGAACTGTAAAGGATGTGTGGACGACATTAACAAAAAGACTAACAGCTTTTGAAGACAAAGAACCCATAAGACATACTGTAAACTCTCACGCTCATGTTGTATTGATGTCTGGAAATTTAAAAGTCATATACTGTACACAACTCTATTCCTGTTGTTTTGCAACTGATCTGCACACTGCCATTGTACATTTGAATCAGATATAGAGGAAATGCTCATTTGCTTCTTCCTCTGTTACTTTACTGTTACTCTTCATTTGAGAGTCATTTATTATGAAGATGTTTTCTCTTTTGCATGGCAATAGTTGAGCCCTGCCCATTACTGTAGCCAATGATGTTTTGTTCTGTTGTGATGTGCTCCCATCTGGTTTCCAGTGAAAATGCATCACTCCATTAACATTGCCTGTGATCTAGAGGATGCTTTAATCTAAGACTATAAACTCCACTTAATTACATCCTCCAAAAGAGCTCTATTAGTACATTGCAATCAAACAAGGAGCACATCCATTTTGGCAAGTCAAACATGCTCAAATGCTCTTGAAAGTGTTTACTTTCATCTTCTGATCATAGAATCATATTTGGAGGTCTCAGGTTATGTTCCAAGTTTTTTTTGTGGGTAAAAATGTCATGCATTGCTAATACATATGAGATTCCACTTCTCTGCAGCAAAAACAACCATAACAATTGAGTTTAGGGGAGTCTGAACAGGCTCTCTGTGTGGCACACACTGATGACTTTATGCTTGACCTTTCATGCCTCTTACTATAACCTCCAGTCATATTCATAATTGCTGTCTGTGTGCGTCATGCCAGTTTCCATTAGTCGAGCAGTATTTTGCTATGATTTTAAACTTCAAAAGGAAGCAAGATGGCATGGTTTAAAATTATACACAAAGACATTATTGTAAAATACAAGATGCCTGGCAATTACTTTTGCCATGGTGCCATGATAAAAAAAAGATCATTACATTGCTGCAAATAATTACAGTTTCTTGTAATCTAAAAGGTTTGACATTTTATGTCTGATAACTTGACTCTGATGACACTAAACTGCTACATGGTTTCTAGTTTTCAAATAATTCCTGACAAGACTTTCTAAACATGAGCTCCTGTCCTATTCTATTTTTCTGTTATGTTGTTTGTTTTTTTATTATTCAAGTAAAGGGTTTTCTTGGGTTTCCTTGAAAGGCGCTAAAACAATGCAAGCTATTATTGCTATTATTATTATGTCTGTTCCTCAAATGTTTGATCAGATAAGAACATTAACAGGAGTTGTAATAAATTACAAAATGCCATCTGTTCAAAAAGGGAAAGCCTCCAGCTCTTTTAGAGAGCAACGATGTAAAAAGCTTCCTTCACAAGACAGAATTGTTTTCAAAAAGTCCATTGTGACCGCAGGCCATGTGCATATACTAGGAAATTTCATTTATTTTTGTGATAGACTCATGTAGACACACCACTATTGGCCTCCTTGATGCTATTATAGAAGGTGCCTCAAGTTCTTTTATAAATGTAAAAATTATTAGGCTAGACCTTAAAGCTGACACATATTTCAAATTGTAGTCTATCCTCATATCATTTGTATGTGGGGCTTCCTTGTCATTAAGCCACTTTTTATGTAGTGTTACTTCTACTTGATCCAATAGATCTGTCTCTTGCACCTTACTTAGAATAAAACATAAAATGTCAACCTTGAACTAAGCAAAAGGAAAAATAAAGGTCAGAAGCTTAACTTTTCTTTATCAGGTAAAAATACAATATTTACATATATATTTTTTATATAAAATAAAATACATTCAAATGTTTAATATATATATATATATATATATATATATTAGGTAAAATATGACACAAATGAATGAAAATTGAAAATATATCTGAAATTGAAAGAAAACGGAAAATATTCAAGATTAGGGAAAATACTCAAGATTAGAGAAAAACTGAATTTCAATCCTTTTGCAGAAAACTGCTTCAAATTAATCCATCAGTTTAGAGGAATAAATGGAGCCCTCCCACACATTTTACATTTCTGTATTAAAATTGTTCTGACAAACTAATAAAATGTAAAACGTTTTTTTTTTTTTTTTTTGTAAAACGTTTATTTTCTTCTTAGTATCCGGTATGAACGTCACACTTCCTGTCTTCTTCCTAACCGTAACATTAGTGCAACAATGGCGTCCTGTAGTGAGGTTAGTAGCTTCATTTTAATGTCAAATTACCCAATTTATTTGGCTTTGTGGCAAAAATATTGTCGATTAATATAATTCCTGTGAGAGCGATGATTCATTTTGCCGGCGGAGACTGTGTTTCTGGTCCACTCTTGTTGTTTACAATATCGTGTTGTTGTGCTAAGCTAAGTTAACCAATGTTGGCGATGGCTAATCAACGTCAGCTCGTCCCAGACTATTTCTGCTTAATATTTTAGGCTATCTTGTCTGAAATAAACTACACTTGGTCATTAAACGTCTCGTTCTATAGTGTATTGTCCATAGATAGTAGTAACGTTAGCTGTCGTTATTTTCAGGAGTCCGCTAACGTTACAGCCACTGAAGAGGGACCGAGTGAAGCTCTTTCGTCCCAGAAGAGGGAAGCGAGATTACGGAAATTCCGAGAGTTACATTTCAAACGGGTAAGTTGTTTACCTTTTCCTGATTAAAACACTTTTACTTTCTGAAGACAATATCTTATTTTCGAGTGTTCCTCTAAGCTATTTGGCTATGTGACGATGGCAAGCTGGACGCCTGTGAAAACACTTAACAAGAAATTATCGTGTTTAGGTAACGTTACACAGTCTGCCTCAAGACGATATACGCGTGGATGGTTATTCTGATACATCCCACTTGCATACAGCTGCTTGTAAAAGATTTCATGATGTGTTGTTATTTTCCACTGCAGAATGAAGCACGTAAAATCAATCACCAGGAGGTTGTGGAGGAGGACAAGAGACTGAAACTCCCAACTAACTGGGAGGCGAAGAAAGCCAGACTTGAGTGGGAGCTTGCTGTAGACGAAAAGAAAAAGGTATCTATAAGCATAGTATGCATGCTCTATATAATAAAGAACCTTGAACCTATGGTACTGTAGTGTACATATTCAGTATGATGACAAGATGTAGGCATGCACCCAAATTAAATTTTTTTGTCGAAACCGAATATAACGGAAAACTTGGCCATAGGCCGAATAACCGCATGCGGTTTTTCACCTTTTTTTCCTTGGTAGCTCATGGTGGTTGAGCGTGTGGCCCATGTACTAAGGCTCAGTCTTATCGCAGTGGCTCGGGTTCAAGTCCGACCTGCGGCCCTTTGCTGCATGTCTTTCCACCTCTCTCTCTCTCCCCCCCCCCTTTCCTGTCTTCAGCTGTCCTGTCAAATAAAGGCCAAACATGCCCCAATAATGTGATTTAGTAAAACTACTGACTAAGACAAAAGGCTGTGGTAGCACATTAATCACCGTGCAAAATATGTAGTTCACTCTTTGTCTTTAAATACATAGCTGGAGGACCACTACTTGTTTGACTCCTGCTAAAGGCCTGATTTCCTTATGCGCAGCTCTCAGGTGCCTGAATCTTCGTTTGCATGCATATACTCAGAGCCTAGATTGTGTACGACAAAATTAATTTCCCCAAGGGAGCAAATAAAAGTGTATTGCCACAAACTCAACATAGGGACAGTTTACATATGAAATATCAAATCAAAGAGTCATATATATGTATGGGATAATGTAGAGCGAGCCGGTCATTATTGCTATTAAAAACCTGACACAGTCATACAGGACTTACAAATGTTGATTTTAAAATGATTTCATTCTATTAAAATTATTTAATTCATTTAATTCATTTAAAAATAGTCCGCCAGAGTCTTTGAATCAGAACTCTATGGCGAGGAAGAATGCTGTGATTGGCCTGGCCATGTAATAAACATATATTAATGTTTGTTTTTCAGGAATGTGCTGCCAAAGGGGAGGACTATGACAGAGTGAAACTGCTTGAAATCACTGCTGACGATGCAGAGCGGTGGGAGAGGAAAAAAAAGAAGAAGAACCCAGACACAGGATTTGCAGGTTGGTGGCAGGGTCTCCAGTGAAGACAGACCTAGACTGTTGGCAGTCTACTCATTGTTTGAACTTGTTTTATAGGGTATATGAGACATGTCATAGTCAAGTGTGAATGAACTCATTAGTAAATAACTCAAAATTCACGTCAGTTAGTTGGCCTGGTTGGCTTTTGTAATTTTATTAGTTTATGAAAATATAAAATGGCAGGTGAACAACTGCCAGATGATCCTGTCTAAAGGCGCTGACACACTGGGCCGATAATCGGCCGTTGGACAGTCTGGCGAGGTCAGTGACTCGAGTCTGTTCGGTGTGTTCCGTGCCATCGACCTTCATTTTGGCCGATTTGACAGGCTGAATCGGCGGGGCGGGCACTGCCGGCAGTCCGACTCAAATGACCCATCTGATTGGTAGAGTGCTAACCCGGAAAATGGAGCGTGACTAGAGTCTCTCAAAATCTGACAAATCTTTTAAACTGACCTTTGTCTATCTGAAATGAAGACAATTTAGCAACTGCTCGGCCTATTTCTCGCTTAAAATGTTTTCAGAAAACCACCCAGAATCAAAAGAAGCACCCTCCAAAGACCTAAAAATCTTGCCGGCCTAGCTTTACTTAATTTTATTCACTATTATTGGGCATGTAATATAAAGACAATCTTACACTGAATTGGAGGGGGTTGTCCCAATGAGAGCGAGGCCTGGGTGCAAATGGAGCTTGCCTCTAGCTCATTTGATCTAGGCTCCATACTATGTGCCCCAGCTCCTCCCCCTCGAGGCCAATTCTGCACTAACCCTGTGGTCTATCACTCCATTAGAATTTGGTCTCAATTTATAAGACACTTTAAGCTGCAGACAACATCGGTGCATTCTCCCATAAAGAATAATTATAACTTCCCACCTTCTTTCTCAGATTCTACCTTTGGAACTTGGTCCTCGAAGGGCATTAAGTCTATTTCCAATCTTTATGTGGACGGCAAGTTTGGTTCTTTTGACCAACTCTCTGTTATTCGATTTACCAAAGTCTCACTTCTTTAGATTTCTCCAAATTAAACACTTTGTCCAGAAAAGTATAGCCTCCTTTCCAGATTTTCAAGCGAACAACACAGTTGACCATATCCTTTCGTTTTCCCCTTCACGTAAAGGTCTAATTTCGATTTCTTTACGACAGCATAGGCGACTTCTCCCTGCACTCTTTGCAGGATGTGAGGAGACTCTGGGAGAACGATCTCGGTGAGGAATTTACAGAGGATCGATGGAAGGCTGTGCTTGACTTAATACATACTTCTTCCCCTTGCGCCAGGCACAATGTGATACAACTCAAAATAGTTCTAAGAGCACACTTGACCAAGACAAGACTGGTGAAAATCTTCCCTAATGTGGACCCTTTGTGTCCTCGCTGTAAAGGTCAACCAGCGGACCATGCACATGTTCTGGTCCTGCCCCAAACTTAGCACGTTCTGGGCCAACATCTTTGGGGCCTACACTAAGATGCTTCAAAGAAACATCACCCTCAACCCTATAACAGCCTTATTTGGATTTACTCTTGAAAATCGCCCCCTCATAGCATTCACCTCCCTGATTGCCAGGCATCTCATCCTGCTCTCCTGGAAGGAACAAGCACCCCCCAGCTTCACTAGATGGATTAGAGATGTTATGCACTTCCTGAAACTTGAGAAGATCAGATATACCCGTAAAGGCTCCTTGCAAACATTCGGGAAAGTCTGGGCCCCTTTTTTAAAGTACTACGAGAGCTTGCAAACACCATTAGATAAGGATGACTAAGGTGCTATTATTATAGTGGAGCGGCAACTCCCTCCCCTCCCTTTTTATTTTTATTTATCCATTTATTTATTTCTACGTATTTGACTTGACTTATTCACTTAGGTATATTATTATTATTTTATTATTATTATTTTTATTATTGCTTTGTTATTTTCTTCTACTTTCTCCTTTACTAGTAATCACTTACTTTGAAATTTTGTGCTAAATTGAATATGCTTCTTCTACAATGCCTCGTTGGACAAGCACTTCATTGGTCAATAATTTTTGTGATGATCTTGACTTAAAGGGACAAACTGGGATGGGTGGGTGGGGTGGGGATATCTTTCACACTGTTTAGTATCTGTATAACACAGCCATACTTTCTTTGTATACATTTGGTCCAATATGTACTGTAGAAAATGTTACTTGGTTTAATGAAAAATCGATAAAAATTGCTAGAAACACATTTCGGTGAACTATTTTAATACAGTATGAGATCGTATTCTGAACAAGCCGCCATGACAGTCTGTCTTTGAATTTCCGGAGACACCAGACCCACGTGACGCGTTTGTCCAATCAGCTGCCGGTTTTCATTTTTGGGCGACAATACGGATTAGCGTTATGGCGAGACTGCCATAACAGACTGCTGTTATGGAGACGTATTACGTCGCTTCGGTGTGTTCTGAGGCATTTTTTTGACCAATTTGGGGAGACTGATCAGTCCAACTGCCTTTTCTGCCGAGGGTAGGCTGTCTGGTCAGTGTGTCTGCAGCTTAAGGCTGCGTTCAGACCGACTTGGCCCACGTGGGGACAACGCTGCCCTCTCATTGCCAACGCACGGTGCTCTGGTAAAACAACGAAGGGTCGTCAGTCATAAAAATTGGAACCTTGCTCAACTTTTGTTGCAACGCAATGTCATCCAGCAAACATTCCTGATGGTTTAAAGAAATAGTTGATGATAATGTTGTTAAATCCTCTCTGTGAGTATTGTACCTCGTTGTGCAGTGTTTTTGTATCTGATGAGCCATTAAGCGCTCAAATCTGTTACATAGACTGGACTTCCTCGATCGTATGTAATGTCTCGCTTGTACCTTAAACGGCACACATGCTTGGGGCATAATGACCCAGCCTCCGGCAACTTTATTTTTTATTTTTTTGCTTTTCAACCGACCTTGTGTCGGTAGGTAGGGCTGGTTATCGTTCAAACATTTTCGATACCGGTACCGAGACCAATACCGTGACTTTGATACCGGTTCCTGAACGATATTGTTTTCGAAAACAATTTTATAAAATCCATTTGTACAAAAAGAAAGTACAATATTACGGCACAGATCTTTTTATTTATTTTGCTCCTACTACGTGAGCCCTGTCTCTGTGCGTCACGTAGAGTTTTTCCTGCATGCTTCTACGACGTGTGACGTCAGACCAATCAGCAGCATTATTAGATCTTGGTAGAAGCATGCTGCATGCTTATTGGCTCACTGTTGCTGATGAGATTTACTCTTTAGCTATTGAAATTTGGTATTGAATTACAAGGCATTTTTCGATACTAAGGAGGCAGTTCGGTCGCTGCCTAAAAAGTATTGAATTCTGTACCCACCCAGCCCTATCGGTAGAAGGAACCCAAAGGATGCTATCTTTTGATTACTCACCACTAACCTCATATTCACTTGAACAACTTATTAATTAGGTGTGTGAATTAATTAAGCTCAAAGTACAGACTAAAGACTGCAGTCTTGATTGGGTTTTTTTTTTTTTTTAAAGAAATCTAAACTAACACATTTCTTCAATCAAGAGGGAATTTCTGTTGCTTTCACACTTAATATGATCAAGGCTGGCAGTCATTGTTTAACACGTTGAAGTGATTGTCACTGATTGTTTTGACTCTGTAAATTTATAGTCGCGTCAGAAAGTAACATGGAAGCAAATTGTGATTGGATTGAACTGCTTTATTTTAGGCATGACACCACAGAACCTCCATCTACTCATTTAGTGAATAGTAATTTAATACAGTTTACTCATGAGGAAACAAGTGGTAAACTGTGATTCTGGTCTACTATTCTGTCTTGCTGTGCCATGGCATGTGACCTTTTTTTTTTTTTTTTTTTCCACTTTTATACCACACAGTGAAATGTTGCTATCCTATAAATCCTATACAGCAGCAGTGTAAAGAGCAGTACTGGTTGCATGTAAGAACCCCTTGGGATGTTAATCATCTCAAACTGCTCCCAATTTAATCTACTGGAAAAAAAAAACCTTGCTGTGTCTCCTAAATATGGCTTCCATCTGTTGCATCCAAACCTCCTGTGAATTAAAACCTCTGGGGAGAAAATTATCACCAGAGGGGCTTCAAAAGACGAAGGGAGGAGGAGGAGAGTTGCCTCTTTACCCCTCCCTAACCAGCCGCCGGTTGTGTTGCTGATCCTCGTGTCTGCTTGCTGTTTGTTCCGGTAATTTGAAGTCAGTCTGTTTTTATTTCTCACCGTCTCACCCAATGGACTGCAGGTTATGCCGAGGCCCAATTCCGACAGTACCAAAGGCTCACTAAGCAAATCAGACCAGACTTGGAAAGCTATGAGAAGCAGAGAGAGGAATGGTGAGTTAAGCCTCTGCCCCATCTGCTTTCGCTGTGACAATATTGTATTTGTGCCTTTTAATACTTTGTACAGACAGAAGAAATGTGGCATTACTAGATTTTTGTGCATTCCTATTAACAGGGCCATAAAAATGATGATGACATAAGAACCCTTTTTTGATATTAAGTCCGTAACTCTGACATTTCTAGTCAAATACATTTTAACAATTTTCTTGGCCTCATCTTAGAATTTCCCCATCACATGTACACAAAGCATTTTTCTATATGTTATGTACCCCCTCATTTGCCCTGGGGTTGGTGTTGACACACTTCTGAAGTAATTTTAGGATGCAATGCATGTATAATAAGATGGAAGAGTTCAGTGCCTGCAGGTTTTTCACCTTTAAGGACTGACGTTCATGCGGAACTGTGAAGAATGCACAGAACACATTTTTCTCTGAAAGCCACATTATCTTCTCTGATTGGGATGGCCATATCACAAAGATGGAATAGAAAAGTCAGTTTTAAGTCTGTTAAAATTGTGATAATCTGTGGTTATGCATTTCTAATTCCTTTGCTGGTGCTCCACAGTGGTGTTGACTTCCACCCCACGTCTAATAGCCTGATCCACGGCACCCATGTCCCATCAAAGGAGGGCATTGACCGCATGGTGGAAGATGTTGAGAAACAGTAAGTCACACTCAAAAACAGACCATAATTCCATTAATTTCATTCTTAAGCTCAGCCCGCCCATTAAGTATCAGCTTGACTTACTGGGCAAACGACTAAGATAAACCTTCCTACTAACTGCCCCTTCTTTGGTTTTTGCTCTTGTGGCTGCTGCCAGTGAGAAATAACAAGCACTCAACGCTAATGATGGAAAACTTTGACCAAATTATTAACTATACACAAGACATATTAATAGTTGTAGTAACACAATTTCATCCCCCTGTGACTTTAAGAAAAACGACCATTTATAATTATGATTGGCTTAAGCAATACTAACATTTTATTTCCTGTATCTCAGAAAAACAATGGGTACATTCAGACCTTTTTCCAGCATTGGTAAACCACAAACGTAGTGTGGAGTCTGGAAATGAATTTATATATCTGTCGTGAATTTGTGTCCTCTTTGCCAATTTGGAAAATGTTGATGTTTTGTGTGAACCAGGGAATTTCTGATCTAAAGAAATCAGCCCAGAGTGAAAATCCTGATGCCATCAACTGATGGGAGGCAGTTTATTAGCTGCATGGAAGCTACCAAACCACCTTAGACGATATTTCTTATGGTCCTAGTCAGAGCACAACTCACGGGTCCTCATTTATACCTGTTGCCTATGTACAAAACGGGCGCTGAAAGAGGTATACGCCACTTCCCACGCAAAAGTTGGGGGAATCTATAAAAACAAACCTGATGGGAGAATGTGCACACCTGTATGGAAACACTATCAAATCAAATGCCGCTTAGTATTTTCATCAGGGCTGTCGCTCCATCACATTCCCCAGCCCATGTTAGGGTGATGCCTTTTTTTTTTTTTTTTTTTTTTTACCTCAACCTCCCTAACTAAGCTGATTTTAATCATCATCGCTTGATGATGCCTCAGTTGTTGCTGTGATTCACCGTAAAGACGAATTGATCAGCAGGCTAATTTCTATGCATCAACATTAATTGCCTGCAGGTGTACATGCACACAGTTTTATAAATCGGATTATTTTTTCGCCGCACACCATTTGCAGCTTTTGTGCGTACATTCACTTAGTATGGATCCTACGTACTGTTTTATAAATAAGGCCCCTGGTCAGACCATAGCAGGCTATCTACATGACCTCATGTTAAACAAATGGTCCATACCATACTTAGTGTTTTGGTAAGTGGTTGTGGGTAGATGGTTTGCCAAACCTTATTATGAAAGCCACTGTAAAGTCAGAACGCAGGGATCAAACCATGTATTCGGTGTCCCTCACATTTCAACTGACGGCAGCTTCAAACAGTTTTTGTCTTTGCTACAGAAGTCCCTTTCACCTTTGATTACCCTGGTCGTACCCTGAGCGGTTGTATGTTTGAGACAGCCTATGGCTTGTGTTAGAGATGCGACTGTGGGGCATTAGACAAGGATTCAGTTGCCAGGGTATGACGCACAACAATGCTTTGAAGACACAGTAAATCTAGACTGGGAGCTCACAAATTGACAGTATTTTCCTTGAGTATGCATGTGTGCGTTTGGTTTTCCATCGCCACTCCTTGCCAAATTTAAATGCACACCCCCCCAAATAATTGCCTGTACCCAATTATTGTTATTGGATATGCCATGGATAGTGGCCATACTGGTTTATGAAATCTTCCCTTAAGCTGCTTTTATTTGCAATTGTCAGGATAGAGAAGCGGGCCAAGTACAGCCGACGCAGGGCGTACAATGACGACGCAGACATCGACTACATTAACGAGAGGAATGCCAAGTTCAACAAGAAGGCGGAGCGTTTCTACGGCAAATACACAGCCGAGATCAAACAAAACTTGGAGAGAGGCACAGCTGTCTAGTGGGTCCAGTCAGTCACCTCAGTGGACATGCTCACTACTTCTTCATTTCTGTGATGGATATTATTCTGCATACCTAGAATACATATATTGAAATGCTAAAATGTACTCTGTATTGTAAGGCAGTGTGACATTTTTATACCATGCTAAGGTTATTTTGAGTTTTAAGTTCTGTTAGATGTGTGGTGTACCTTTGTACATTATTAGAAGTTAAAACAACTGTTATCATTATTCTTATCCTTTTTATTTTTTAAATAAACCACTTGGTTATCTTGCACACTTGTTTGTTTTTCTGTGGCTTTACTTGTGTGTGGTCTCATGATAGAGATGTTTTCAAGCGTGAGAATATACTAGCATCAAACCAAAAGAATGTTTTAGTGGAGGTGCACAAAAAGGACCAACAACTGAGCAATTGAATTTGTTCATTATCATTGACATCTCAGTCTAACTTACTTGCCCCGAGCTGTGACATGAGCAGGAAAGCCTTGTGACTGGAGAACCGATAAGACAACAGGTTCCCATGCAAGCCTCCCATTCATCCAACTACTGTCTGGGAAAATAGGCACATTGCACCCTCTACAGGGTAGACAAGTCATCGGTGTGTGTGTGTAGACATACCAGCATTGAATTGAATCAAACATATTAGTTATTCTGTTATATTTAATCTTGAATCAATCAAACCTCACAATAAATGTATGGCATGCCTTCAAAGGATAGTGTGCAAAGGCCATGACACAAATAGTTTGTTTTACTGATGAAGGGTAAGGGAGGGCTTTGATATCTGACTCTGCTCTAGAGCTTTGAGGGTGTGGATTAAATGTTCAGGTTTATGATTGGGATATTTGTGTAGTCTTATCTGATTAGCCTGAGGACATTGTCTGGGAATCGTAGAAAGAATAACACTGCATAAATTAACTGCTGTGTCTCAGATAATCTGACAGCTTTAATTATTCCAAGACCAACTGCCAGTTAAACGGTTTCCTGCAAAATGGATATGTTTTAAGCCTAGTAAACTTAGGAAAATGACTGTATAAGTGATTTTTTTTTTTTTCCATAGACAAAAGACTGCAAGCACCAAATCTTTTTTTCCATACCTATTATGTTATGACTCCATGAGTGCTATGAGGATGACTCCATTACAAAACAAAGCCTTGTCTCTCTTCTCTGCCTTGTCTGGTCAAACTAGAGACTGCATATCAATGATCTTGATGTGTATTAAGTTCTCAGTAACTGCTCCCCGTGTTATGTATTTGCATGTCTTATCTCTCGTCAAAGTAATTAATCAGAATTACAAGTCAGTTTACAGCAGGAGACACGCAGTCTGGCACTCAGACATAATCAGCAGATTGTGACATGTATGTAAATATCAGCCTAGAAATCTTGGGAGTACAAAAGTGTATCAAACTCACTTCATAGTTATCTTACCCAATAGATAAGTTACCTTCTGGCAATAATACACTAGTATTTTTTTTTTAACATGTGCCAAGAACCAGTCACTTTAGCAGCCACAACAGCAGGATATATCAAGTTACTCAAGAAAGAACATGTTCAAATCATGTGTAATCAGCTAGATGATCACCAAATGTCAATCACCATCAGAGTCCCACAGGCAAAAAAAATGATTCTGTGCCTGTGATTACTAGGTAGTTAATGATACATTATTACAGGTGTCATTCACGGCAGAGATTGTAGGAAAAGCACATAACATTATTAATGGCTCTGTTCTGAGCAAAATGAACTACAGATAATGGGTAACTTTTTTTGCTCTACTGTGTAATTATTTGAGCTATCATCGGTTTTTGAAAATACTTATATCCTGTCACATAGCGTAGCATTATATACATACCTTGGAATCATTTGTGTACCTTTAGAGCCACTGCATCACCTAGGCTGATATTCAGACTGATTTGCCATTTATTATCACTTCATTCTTATTTAAAATCAAACAAATAGAGATGCTGGCAATTCAGAGGTCCGGAACCAGGCTACCACATCAGTCTGAAACATGACCCATTCCTAATTAAGTGACACAGACAAAAACTTTGAAATGTATAATACTGACACTGGTCATTATAAAAAATGCAGCTGATTTAAATCCATACACCAACACTCAGGCTGGACTGTAGGATAAAACCCTTTAGAAAAATATATCCAAATACACCATTACTTTACTCTAGTAAGCAGTAAAGAATATTACTGTATAGAGTTACTATTGGTCAGTTAAAACCTCATTTCTCTGCTTGCATGACTTTAGTCAGTGTTCTCTACCAATTCTAAAACCTAACTCCAATTAAAGCTTTCCCTAAACAGTTTATCAAGGCTCAAGATTGACTCACTGGGTGCAGTTCATTGATCTACAAGACTAGTTACAAAAGCAGTCAGAAACAATCTATCAAATAAATCTTTATTCAATCATAACCAGCACACTATACAACAAAAGGAAAAATAATCCCACCTGGATGAAATCTTCACTTCTTTCCACTTAACTTTTAACATCTGAAAGAAAATGTTGACCATGAAATGGTAAAATATATGTACAAAATATTTACAACGTCCATGTACTCTGCCACTCTAGTGTGACGTGGCGGGTCTGTGTTTGCGTGCTTTGGAGGTTTTGTCTGATTGGACTGGAACCCAGTGACCATAGGGCTTCCTGCTTTCATAGATGTCCATTCTGGAAGTTACCTTAGCACAAGATGAAGCTGCCACTGTTTGTTTGACCACAGAATTCTAACGGGACAAGATTAGGAGAGAAAGAGACATTAGAATACATCAATATATACCCAGGAAAAAAGTAAAGCAGTTTGGTTTGGCTATTAACCATTGAAGATGCAATTTAAGTCACTTACATGAATGCTGAAAGAGATTTTCATTTTTGGGGACATCGTTGGGCTGGACCTATCAGACTCCCCCTCAATGCTCTGTTTGAAAGAGACAAGAAAACCAAACCTAGTTAGACACGTGTGTAAAACTGATGGTAGGGTGAGCTTTGACAGTTTATGTTCGTATAGATGGATATAGTTCCCATTGTTAATATTGTAAAAAAATAATAATTAAGAAATGAATAAAAAAAAAAAAAAAACTTCTATTGCATTGTTATTTAAGTGTTAGCTTCAACACTTAACACCCCCGTCCCACTGCCATCAAAGGCCTGGCTCGACCATTTAATGAATCCTACAAGGACAGACCTTGAAACAGAATAAAATGCAAAGAAAAATAGAGTAAAGGTTTGTCTTTTCTGTCTACAGTGGCAGAATGATGGTGACGTAGGTTTCCCAGCCCTCAGCACGCAGCTGGTGAACCAACTTATCTTTGGCATATGGAGAGGAGTTCTTCATCTGTTTTTAGTTCTTGACAGGGATAGTCACTATAATGCAGTCCACACGCCTGTGCTCCATCAGCGAGTGGAGGATTCTGCTAAATAACAATGACCCATTTCAACTGCAAGCATGAATACATTAGAAATGTCAAAAATCTACTACCTATCTATATGAAGTGGAGTCAGTGTAATACAATAGCTGAATTGCATCATCTACGTATCTATGTGTATATTTAGCATGTTTATGGACTGTGTGCATCATCTGATTTTGAGGCAATCTACATATGTGTTTGTTTAATTGCAAGCCTCTAGTTGATAAACTTACACATTGTGAACATTACAAGAGTTATCAGATAACCTTTCACGCAAACACATATTGTCGTCACCCAAGTCACATGACAGCCCTTTAATCCCAGGTGCCGATGAGTGAAGGAGACCACTGTCATGTTATCTATGAAGACAGGAATAAATACAGAGAGCATGTGTATTCCCTCAGGGGTCCAAAGGTTAACATAAGACACAGGAAATTCAAAAATCAATCAATAGATCTGTAGACATTACATTGTGCTTCATGCACTGTATAATTGTTGCAACTTTACTTTTATGAAAAACCATTTGTCCTGTACAGCCAAAGACCTATGAGTCCCTTACCCATGTGGTAAACATGTATTAATGGTCAGTGCACTGTTAGGCACAAGTTGTTTGAAAAACTGAAAAATAACTCTAAAATACTCAACACCGCTTACCTTGTATTCCCCATCATGTAGTTCAAGATGGAAAAAAATGTGTCTATGCCTTTAAAAAGAATCTGTAGCACGTGATTCTTTAGTGTGTGATGTGTTCAATGCGTAGCTGAGGAGACACCCACCTGTGACAGAGTCTTTTCAGGGTCTTGTCTCACCCATGTATCTGACGACACCCATTTGAACTCCACCGACTGCTCTGACAGGATTGGTTTCACACAATCAGAAAGTTCCAGCTTCTCCACTTCTAGGATCCTCTCGGGAAGTTCCAGCTTCTCCACTCCTAGAATCGTCGTAGCATTGGACTTTGCAGTTTTGAGGAGTTCTTCTTTATCTGGGGAACACAAAAAGTTATGAGAGAAGATTTAAGGACTTCTGCAATTAAAAAAAGTCAGAGTGTGCCTCTTTGGGCAATGAATACAAATAAGAGTAGTGACTGTTCCCTAATTTTGAGCAAATCATCTTACCATCCAAATTTAAGTTGACAGAATGCTCTGAAGATTCGGACCTTGAGCCGCTTTTGTGGGTTCTGGGTGGGGATTGGGAAAACCGACTCACAGACCTCCTGTACCTGCGGCTGGAATGCCTGGAGCGGCGCTCACGGCCATTTCTGCGATGTTTGTCACAGCGACAGCGGGAAGAAGGTCTGTGGCAACGAGGGTGAGAGCGGGACCTGGTGTGAGAGGAAGACCTGCTGCTGGACGAAGACGACGATGAAGACCTGTAACGTCGCCCATGGGTGCCACGTCCCCTGTGGCGACCAGAGCCAACAGAGCGTCTGCCACCACCGCTGCTTCTGGCTGGTGAGCGGGAGCGAGATGAGGCAGGGCTGTTCTGGTCAAAGATTACATTGATGCCATCTCTCTGTCGAACGTCGGCCATTTCAGAGTGTGAGTCTTCTCCCTTGGCCATTGTTAGTTATTTTTTTGCCACAAGCTGAAATGACAAATGTAGAAATATCTAAGTAAAATAAAAACTTCGAATGGGCTGGCCCCTTGTAACGTTAGTCAATGTAGCAATAATGTGGATCATTAGGTGTTTTAGTGCCTTGATAACATCACCCACAGTCTGTAAACCTACGGCTATTGTTGTGTAACAGTTGTTTCCTCGGTGATGCCCCTTGCGAGCAAAGCAACATACTGCAGCAGCGGCCGACTGGAAAATACTGGAAATTTCCGGAATGACGCAGCTAAAGATAGCCGGACTAGCTTGCTACCATCTGTTATCACTCCAAAAACGCTATATCCAAATAATTCGCACATAAACAAATTACATAGACAATACATGTATATTTAGTCGATTAACGTTAAATGCAACAGTTTACAGAAAGTAAACATTAAGTCAGCTAACATTAAATGAAAGCTGAAGCTGTCGTTGTAACGTTATGGACTTACCGTCGACTGTAACGTTGAGTTTAAACCTTTGGTCCTCCTGATGACTTTAAAATATACAATATATCAGAAAAGTCGCCTTCAGAAAACGTAAACACGACGATATATTTCGAATAAAATTCAAAAATGCTCAATTGTGTTGGTTTGAAGCAACCGTTTTCTCCTCGTGGATGTTGAACCGTCTCTGTCGTCGTCACTCCAGCTAATGAAAGCGAACCAGTGGTAGGGTAGTAGCCGTAGCTAGTAGCCTAATTCCAGTCACGTGTTCTTCTTCTTTGAGGTGTATTGGCGGTTGGTAAACAACGATTTGGGGCATTACCGCCACCAATTGGTATGGGGTGTGAATCAGAATATCTAGTATTTAGAATATTTACACAAAACATAAAATAACATAATAATAATAAATAAAAAAACGTATATCTTCTCATTCATATTAATTTGTCTAAGATGAAATAGTTTATTGCCACAGTAAGTTGCCTGTACGTGGAATTTGCCTATAACGATAAATATAGAAACAGAAAAAATATATGCAAAATAGATCAATGCAATTAATGAAGCTCTTTTCTTGAGTTCCATTCCATAATACGTATTCGATCACACTCGATTTTACTTTTATCTTTGTGAGATTTTGTATCAAAAGTCTTCTATCTCCCTAAAATTTATGACAATATAGTATAAATGCTGTACTGTTTCTTCTTGCCCAGAGTAATCACATCTTCCTGTATTATGCATACCTATTTTGAACAGTGATACTGTTTAGTCCAGTGTGTCCACTTGAAGTCTTGATATAATCGTCTCTTCTCTCCTGCTCCTTAATTCCAGCACTTCATTCCTCCCGCTTTCCTTTGTAGGCCTACTCTGTGAAACCATCGTCCTTTCCTCTCTTCCTCGCATTGCTTCTTTCAATCTCTGTTTTATAATGCTCTTAACTTCTGTTTTGCTGAAACTAACCGCCAAATCAATGTACCGGTAATTATGTTTTGTAGCCACTTTTGCAACTATGTCTGTCATTTCCTTTCCTTTGATACCAATAAGTGCCGGTATCCATATAAAAAAACATATTACTCTAAGACCAATCATTTGAATTATACAAACTTTGTTGTAAATCTCAAAATGTCTGGTCTGCTGTCTGAACAAATGATTGCTCTCAATGGTCTTGTATCTTTTATCCACTGTACTGCTTACAAAATTGCTAGCATTTCTCCTGTTTTAACTAATAATTCATCACTAATCCTGCTCGTTTGAAAGCCATGATGTCTCTCTCTCATGGGTGGGCCAGATTCTCTGGGTGGGCAAAGCAGAGAAAGGGAAGGTAACCTTCCGATTCCAGATCGAGCTTTCATTTTCTCAAAGGCAGAGCAGGATACCCAGGGCTCGGTTTACACCTATCGCCATTTCTAGCCACTGGGGGACCATAGGCAGGCTGGGGGAACGCATATTAATGTTAAAAAACCTCATAAAGTGAAATTTTCATGGCATGGGACCTTTAAGTTCCATCTTGGCATGTAGTGGAGATAAGAAAAAAGCCTGTCCTTAATTGTACACATGCTTTATTATGTTTTGCAACTCTTCTTTGCTTTTGTGCAACACAACTAATATATTAGAAGAAGAAAAATATTGGTGGTATTGCCCTTTAAATAGCCTACAACCTCGGCAGGCAACAACATTACGAATCCCACTACGGCCACGCCAAGAACCGCCCTACGAAGCAGCTCGATTGGTTGGGGTTAGGCATTTCATTTCACCAGTGGTTAAGGTTAGGGTTAGGGGATTGGTCAGGAGATAGGACATATACGCATGGACGCCTCATAGATATATATCGATGGGACGCCTGGCCAATAGTAGTGTGTGAATGCCATTGAAGGGTCGGTCTTGGCGTGGCCATAGTGGGATTCGTAATATCGCGGGGAGGCAAGCAATCTCGCGATATCTTATGTAAGCTCGACTCTGATTACTTTGTTGATTCCTGTATTTCCTGCCTCTCCACTTCCACGATTGCACGCTGCACGCCACCGTCTTCTAAAAACTTGAAACGCAGGCCAACCTATCGAGAAGAAATGGACGTTCTGACTGTATTGCCGTCCAACTTTGGATATGTCATATTTACCTTCCTCTACAGCTGGATCATGCTGGGGTATTTGGCAGTTAAGGTTGGCGGTGCCAGGAAGAAGTACGATGTTAAGGTTGTTCAAATTTGACTTTAGTGGAAAATAATGAAAACAAGTAGAAGTAAAGTTGACACTGGCTAATGTATTGTATGTTTGATCTTCGCTTTACCTTACAGTACCCCACTATGTACAGTGACAAGGAGCAGGTATTCAACTGTATCCAGAGAGCACATCAGAACACCCTAGAGGTGTATCCTCAGTGGCTTGTTTTCCAGACCATTGCAGCTCTTGTGTACCCGGTATGTATACTTATTTTTTTTTAACACACCTAATCAAACATAGCCACGTATTAACTTTGTGTTTGTTTATATTATTTTGCCATACTATTAGGGCTACTAAACTTGTTACCACACACCATATCGCACGTGTGGGAGGGGCAAGAAATTATTGTGATCTTTGGCATAAATTCTCCAGAGTCACAGTGATGAAGCATTTTTTCCTCAAACTGGATCGCCGCTCTATTTCCCAACTGTTGGTATTAATTCGCTTTTTCTTTATTCACAAAGTTATCAGCTTCTGTGCTGGGGGCTATTTGGGTGACCAGCAGGTTGTCCTATGCCTGGGGCTACTACACAGGAGGTAAGACTGACATTGTATTAATGTAATGTAATGGGGAAAAAAAGCACATTAACTCAGTTCATCCACTCTTTTTATCCGTCTACATTTACACACAGTTCTAGGCTACACACTGCCAATATTATTTATAATCTATGTAATATTTTATATAATAGTACTTGGGTCAGAGCCTTTAAGGAATAAAACACAATCCACCACTGTACTGCTAGTTATAAGGTTGGTGATAAAATGACTCCCATGCTAGGTGGTGTAAATAAATCCTTGAGAGAGATTCAACTCACAACAATCCATTTATAATTTCCACAATATAATACTCATAATTGTAGCATTAGATGTGTGTCACGGAAGTTACAGTACAGTGATTGCCAGAGCATTTTGTTGCTTCTCACCTAGTTTTGTTTAATCATTTACAGAAGATAGCATTGAGCAAAACATAGTAAAAAACTATCGATGAATTCTAACTTACGGTATGTGTTTAAGTTAAGTAGTTTATGAATGGCAATTTAATGTATAATCTGCCAAATATTAGGTGTGAATTTCAAAATCAGACCAAAACATTCCCCTGTGAACAAATAGTTCAGTATTTATTTTATTGTATTTATTGATATTTCATATACTTCTGCTTTGGTGAAAGTCTGCTTTATGTTTAATTCCAGATCCAGCCAAGAGGATGAATGGTGCCTATGGCTATATTGGATTCTTTGGTGTCATCTTTCTGTCCATATCTGTAGCCTTGCAATTGCTTGGAGTCTTTTAAGACAATTGTCATCTTGTTGACTCATTTAAACAGGCTTATATCATTTTCAGATGTGTCAACTAAAGTAGTTGTACTATTCTTGAAATGCTAATTTCAAATTCAACATATTTGTATGGACCACTAACTTGATATCTCTTTATTCAAATGTTTGTTGTGAATGGCTACACCATGTGATCATCGACAATAAAGTAGATGCTGATTGATGCTACAGCCCCAGATACTGTATGTCCTCTAGTACTCTGTTCACAGTTGCAGGCATTAAGGTTTGTGAATAATGAAAGGGTTGGCAGCATGCATTAAGGCCCCTTGTGACTCACACATGATGGGCACAAATCTCTCATCAGAGCATGCAGAAAATGGCTTCAAGAAGATCTACAGATAATCTTAACAAACAATAGATCTGGGAAAATGTTCTGTTGGTTGCTTTCAGAAAGTTGTTTCCTCTGCTTTGAGATAATAACCAAAGTGTAAACTTTTCTCCCCTTGTTTCTATAAACAGCATGTTTTAAACACAAATGTTGCTGTTCTGCACTCACGCCACTGAACCATGGATTAAGCAGAGTCAAATGCAAATAGTCCTTTAGACACATGAAATAAAATACAATTTACATAAATCCCTTGTTTAACATCTGCTTTCTCATGGCCTATCGTTTTAGTTATACAGTTACTGTTTGAATTATATTTTAGTATTTATTGTTTTGTATTTATGCTACGATATTTAAAATTAGTTACAAATATAGGCTACTCGTTTATTATTTTCAGGATCGAGTCCAGCGTGTGATGCAGTCTGCAACAGCTTCATAAGTAAATGTGAAAGTATGCGATTCGGTGCTTCCTTCAAGAACTAGTGCTAAGCTCCTACCTCCAACTTAATGACCCGTAAGCATAGACTGTATATTCCGTAAGTAACTTGTTCGACAATTTTCTCTGGAAATAAGGAAGAGCATAATAACGGAGTGGGGTTTGCATAGTATGGTGAGTGTTTGTAACATAGGTAGCACATATATTCACTACTATATACTGCACTGTTTTACAGAAGAAAATTCGGATGTAGTATGTTGTTTTCTATTTATCACTTTTAGTATGAACGAGTTACGAGGTGATACTACCACTCCTATGCACTCATTTATACGTTACAACTTTTCACATCTAACATATTAATATCCCTAGATACCAAATAGGCTATACTTTATGAGTAGTTCATTTCATGTGCTTGTAATTTTGCACAAATTACCATTTTGTCCACAACACTTGAAGGCACCAATATCAACAGCGTCTCTGAGGTGCCATCATCAAACGGTTGTGTATGAACTGCGCATGTGCATGACCGAGCTCTGTCGGAAGCAAAGTCAGGCTTATCCAGGGGGTTCACATCAAAAACCGAAAATAAAAGGTAAGAATTCCTTTGAAAATGACAATACAACCAATAAATGGTTTTGAGGTGTGTGTTTTCGCTTGGTACTACCGTTGTCGTATTAGTTATGCTATTATTTGTATCGACTTCGTAGCAAGAAGAAACCTTCAAGGAAATGTTTGCTAGTGCCAAAGCGATGAACAAAAGAATCCGACGACACAGCCCTGTTTTATTTTTATCTACTGTATAAATACACTTTATATTTTTAACAGCTATAAAGCGGATACATCGACATCTTGTTGTTTAATAGATGTTATCGAGCTTTGGTGTACAAATAGTTGGTGTTTGTTGGTGCTTGGTATGTAAGCTAGGGAGTTAAGCATCATCGATACAGCACAGCGATTGCGCACAAACGTACATTGGTTTTCATAGTTCTGAACAGTGTTTGGGAACATTGAATTGTACTATTAAATATAGCGTACATGTGTCATGTCGAGATGACTGAGTGTTTCTATAAAGTTTATGTTGTTTTTGCTTTTACACATTGTTGTACACTACGCCTTTTCCCAGAATTATGTCAGGTTTTCTGGACGGAATCCGGTGCGGAGACTGCGAGTGCAATGTGGACTGGGGTGAAAGAAGAAACACCATCGCATCCATAGCTGCTGGAGTTCTGGTATTTTCCTGTTTTTATTTTCATTTTCCGGAGGGCAGATGTAGCCTACTGTAGCTACAGAAGGGATATGTAGGCTACTGTGATGTGTCTTCCTGGTCTGTGTTTGCCTACTTACTAATGGTCTATGTAGAGCTGTGGATTCCTGTTTTAAACTGTGGATCTTTTGTTGCAGTTCTTCACTGGTTGGTGGATCATCATCGATGCAGCAGTGAAATATCCTGACCAGGGACAGTTTCATCACGCCTATCACACTTGTGGAGTCATCGCTACAGTGGCCTTTCTCATGTAAGACTGCCTTTGCAGACTTTTTCTGTCACAGGAAATGTTAGATTCTTCAGTTTATCAAACCGTTCCAACAAGGTTTAATTATTTGGTGTTTCTTAAGCTTAATGCCCCATCACCAGGCCTTCCTCAGCGTTTGGAGCTGCTCATTTGTCATGGAGAAAGTATAGTTGAAGTTGCATGATAACTGGTCTCGCATTCCCAGACCTTCCTCCACAGAACTAAGGAGAAAGTTCTGGCTAGTCCACACAACATTCTTGGATAGGAGAAAAACCCTGGTTTATTGGCATTTCTTTAAACCAATCGCAATCGTCTCGGGCGCCGGACAGAGCATCAGTGCCTCTGCAAAATAGCCTTGGGAAGGAACTTACTTTTGGTGGAACAATTGTACATTCAAAAGTTGTTTTAGTCATGCAACAGCAAACTCAGATTTGACAGTCTAGCTAGCTGTCTGGATTTACCCTGCAGAGATCTGAGGAGCAGTTAATCATAGTCCTCATATCAACCAGAGTTGCCAACACAAAGAAAGTGAAGGTGAGGGAGATCCGGTGATATAGACTACAGGATAACTGGTGGTTGTATAATAGGGGTGTGGGGTTTTGTACCCCTGCCTGTGTTAAAGAATGGTCTCTGGTGTTAGATGTGGATGACCTCCTTAATCTTTCACCAACTAAACCATCTCTATGACAACTGAGCAACTCCAGGGCCATTGCATAAGAATTACTTACATTTTTCCCTGGGGGGAAATTGGAGCGATTTGCTATTTCCCAGCACGTTTCCCAGCTTCTTATTGTATCCAATTACCATGGAGACTGTCAGCATAAGGAGTCAAATAAAAGTCACTTATTAAGTAGCTTTTGATAATGTAAATAATTGTTTTCCTCATTTGACACATCTAGGATAAATGCTGTTTCAAACGGCCAAGTGAGAGGAGACAGCTACAGTGAAGGCTGCATTGGACAGACAGGTATGTATGATAGGATATGCTATACAGCTCTATATTCAGAGTATATTTCCCCACAAACTGTTAACTTTCCCCATGTATAGTGATGGTTTCTTTTCTTTACTATTTTAACACTGTCACAGTACTTTTGCCCTGATGTCAGACTGTTTCCTTGTATTACCATTACAGCATTCATGCAGTAAAACACAAACTTATATAAAGCGTTGTGTCGCATCACCCAGTAACGCACCCTTTCTTATCTCTGTTTGCAGGCGCTCGAGTTTGGCTCTTCATTGGCTTCATGCTTGCTTTCGGCTCCCTCATTGCCTCCATGTGGATCCTGTTTGGGGGATTCGTAGTGCCTAGTAAGTTCTGTTCTTCTGCCTAGCACATCGTGACTTGCGCAGACTGTTCAGTAGTCAGTTTTAGTGTGTGACAGTGAGAGGTATTTTAAAGCAATTCAGAAGTGTGTTTTGAAAAATTTATAGTGATTTTATTTTTTTAAAGAGAAGCCTGTATGATGCAGTAACTTTATGTAAATATGCGGTTTCAAGTGAGCAAAATGTACAGTTCAATCTTGAACAGCTCTTCATTTACTAAATGTTGTACTTTGTCAAATTATAAATGTGGCCTTATTTTGTAACCTGTAACTCTGTTGTCCCTTGCAGAAAAGCCTGTTGTGTACCCTGGTATTGCCATTTTCTTCCAAAATGCATTCATTTTCTTTGGGTAAGTCGATGGTCCTCTGCGGTATCTTACTCCAAACCCATGCTTACACTTCAGCTAGGGCTGGGTATCAATGGGTATTCCATTCCGATTCACAAGGTCCCGATTTTAATTACATTTTCAATATGATTTCCAATTCAATGTACAATTGTACAAGGTTCCCTCTAACCGGTCACATTATTAAAAGTATCAATGTTTACATTAAGAATTGCAGGAAAGCAAGTACATGAATGTACTTTTAGGGCTGGGCGATATGGTTGAAAACTGTATCACGATATAAGTTTTTCATATCGGTTGATATCAATTATTGATATTTTTTATGACCTATTTAAAATAAGGACCAGGAGAAAAATATATTAAATTTAAACATTTTTATTTAAAACTTAACCCTGCTCTGATTATAATCCCCTCAATTATAAAAGCAGAAATGTCAACACAACCATGGAAAACATAATTAAAATGTAAACGGGTCTAAAATCACAATGAACACTTAACAATTATCTCTTAACATTAAGGTGCAAAATTAACGAATAAGTAAGAAATGCTTAATAAAGTGTCATAAAATAGTGCAAAGTGTTAGCTAAATATAAGAAACCTGAGAAGGAACTATTTTCTGCAGGTTTAGTGCTAGGTTGGTAACCTGGCTTCTGGACAGTGCTCAGCATGTCTGCCTTCGTTATTTCTTTGTAGCGTTTAGTAAGGCGCTGATGCAGAGTACCTCTCCATGGTGGTCTGCTGCTTGTAGCGTTTAGTAAGGCGCTGATGCAGAGTACCTCTCCATGGCGCTCTGCTGCTTGTGCCGTGTTGCAGCTGCAGATGTTGTTGGACGTTGATGGCGAATACGGCTGTGCTCGAAAGTGTGAGCGCGGCTAAAGTGGTAAAACAAGTTTATGGTATTACCAGTGTTGGTCTGACGACATTGGTCTGACTACGGTCAGACTTATAAAATCCCCAAAACTGCCATACTGACTTTTCCTGTTTTATCAACAATTTCCTCGCTCGCTCCGGCACTCACTTTCCACTCCACGCCGGTTCCGTTATTGAAGAACACAAGACAGCGATGTGGCGCAACCAAACATGATACTGTTACATGATTGGCTGTTAGTGTCACTCCCCACGTTGCTAGGTTGCCAGAGAGTGAGGGCCTTTGTTCATGCAACCAAACTTGATTCACAACCTCTGGTTTCTTCTGATGAAGAAAAACAAGTTATCGAACGTTTTATCGACCGCATTTTCTATTGATATTGATTATGTATCTATCGCGATACATATTGTTATCGTTTTATCGCCCAGCCCTATGTACTTTTTATTTAAACTGAACGCACAAATAAGTGCTGCTCCACAGACTCTACAGTGAGTTTTGGGTGACATTTCAAAAAATATTTCACTAACCCTTATCTTCTTGTCTTCTGGTTAGGGGTTTGGTCTTCAAGTTTGGACGTACAGAGGATCTGTGGCAGTAATGGACTCTGTGTGTCTTCATGTCCACTGTTTATACACTCTACTATCTATATTGTATGAGACAATATGCTTTAGTGGTTATTCACTTTATATATAAACATTATTAGCTTTCAAATTAACATGTTTAATTTATATTGTTTGCTGTATAATGGCTAATCGTAACGTAAGCACAAGTGTTCATAGATTCGTTTAAAGTTTTGGATATTTTCAAATGTGGCATATCTTTTAAACGTGTCTATTTGCACTCAGACTGTGTAGCCATGTTGTTATAATGTTTCGCAACTCGTGTATAACAAAATGTGTATTTTGGGAGCTTTACTTCTCTGAACTGTCCACATTTCTTCAGGTATCCTTACTTTTATGAAATCCTTTAATTTAGACAGTCTTTTAAGTGGAAACAAAATAAATTATTATGGTACAAAAGATCATTGAGGGCAATATTTCATATTACTGTACACATTTGCTAAATGTAACCATAAGGGGTTGTTTTGTATTTTTCCTGAAATAACTCTTGTCAGCACTGAAACTTTGCAGTCATCCAGATTTGTTGTTGACGGTTCACTAGCTGACGCTGCTGACATTAAGTAACAACTGTTTCAGAACTGTAGGGGATGTGTAATGGGGATTTGTATTTGACTGCAACGCTTACCCATTTGTTTGTGTAACATCCAAACCATGAGGTCAGTTTCTGATGACCATTAAACAAAAAAATATTGGGCAGTAAAGGACTCTTGCATTCATGCTTCCACGGTTCAACCTTGATTTAAATTTTTAAATCCCAGACTTACACGTATAAAATCTAAAAACTTTTAATCAAGTTATATACATGGATATGAATGAACACCAAAAATAGTTTGTACTTCCAGGATCAGACTTGATCTACTTCTTTCTCCGTCTTACTTGCGCACGGCAAGCTGGGGAAACTGCAAAAGATGAAAACATTTTGTCCAGTTCTGTTTTATGAATTAACATTGTTTTGTTTTTTTTAAGGTATAGCACAACCCAAAATAATATCAAATCCATAACTGTAATAAAATAAGGTCTTGATTGCCTACCTCCCAGAAAGCTTGATCATCAAAACATTTCTTGTCCTGGGGTGGCCTCCAAAAGTTCCACTTAAGTAGTAGCCCTTTAAACAATGACATATAAAAGTAATTAGGAAAGCTTACAAATGGAATGCATGCTGCATTATACAGTGTTGATATACACCTGTGGTTATCAACCTGTATGTTATTACACTGTAAAAAGAGATGACTTAAGCTGACCTGAATTTCACTAAAAACCTAAAGTAAGATAAGTGTTGGGTCAAATGTAACTGTTGTGGCATTCTGCTGTGACTAAATAATTAAAAAGGGACCTTCTGTCTTTGGGTATGATTGTGCCAGAACTCTTTTATAAACAGTCTATGTGCCAGAATGATGATAATGGAAACCTTTTAGAGAGAAGACTTATTCAAGATTCAAGAGATGCATTGCACATGTATGGGTGCATTGAAATTATTGTGCATATCTATATATCAGTGATTTTTGTTATTATGACTTACCTGTAATGATTCCCATGGACAGACTTAGACTGATGGTGATGAAGAGAGTGCAAATGTGAAATACGGCAAACCGGATTGCCCTGTGAAATAAAGAACCAATTACACAGGCTGTAACGCTGTATTTTTTGTGTGTTACAAGGCAACCGTATGGCAGTTATGTACTTACGTTGTGTGATCATCACAGTCTTTAATCTGTAGGAGGAGATGTGCTAGCCATCCCAGTAGACCTGCGAGTCCATGTGTGCTCAGGACAGCGCAGGTGTCATGGCAGTTGAATGCAAGCAGCATGTGGATCTGGAAAATAAGAGCTTATGATGAACTGTGGTGTATAGATTATTTAATTGAGGGGTACGTGTCCATGGGGTGATCAAAACCTTGAGATATCGGAATCCAATTGTTGATACAAGAGCAGCGGTGAATCCAATCGCCATGGCTTCCCATGGCTGATGAACCACTGACATGGAAACCCCAACAGCAACGCCACCAGCAAGGATGCTTGACTGCATATGGATCTGACAGAGGAGTGAAGATATACACGCTATCATAAATTAGATCTTACTGGTATAAAGTATACTGGTTTGATTAGATATTTATATATTTGGGAGGTATTTATACAGGTAAAAGTAATTTCACTCCAGCCAATTCTCTGTTCATAGAAAAGCATAATGTTAACATATCAAGTGTCATACCGGGTTGAGTTTTCCCTTGGGGCTGCAGAGCACCGACACAGCAGCTGCTGTTACAGCACTGACAGCCAGGGCCAGGTAGGTGCTGAACACAGCCCCCAGCTTCCTCCCAGGTCTATGATTGTCCACAAGGACTGAATTGAAACCAGGCCAAAACATCCACATAAACATAGTACCTGGAGAACAGAGAGCAGATTATTCCGATTCTGCTTCAACAATGTAGATGCTTGCCAATGCAGGGTTTAAATTTAAATTCTACAAAACCCTATCAACGTCGGGGGGAAAAAACATAACCTACACCTTACCCAACATGGAAAATAATCCGGTTTTGCGGTCAAATTTCTCTTTTTCAAATTGCTGCTCGGATCCTTTCCGATACAGGATCCAGGTCAGCGTGAGTCCAAAGAAGGCCCCAAAGATGTGAAGCAGCATGATGCTCTTTAGAGGCTGGACCTAGAGTAAGAAAACATCATTATGAGCACACGCTTGGTCTAAGAAACTGAAGTCAGGGTTAAACACATTCAAAATGGCTTACCTTTAGCAGAGCCTGGAGGAGCCATTCATTCAGGACAAACCCTGACACCTCCAGCAGGGCGATGAGGACGAGGTGGACAGGGTTGGTCTTCCCCAGCACGGCTCCAATTGAAATGAGGGCAGAGGCTGAGCACATCTCAGCAACCACCAAGCTATATATAAAAAGTTAACTATTGACATATACAGTATATTGTGATATATATATATATATATATATATATATATATATATATATATGAGGTTTGTAATATTTCAGAATTTTGTTGGTTTGATATATCTCTTTTCAATTAAGTGTCATTTTATTTTGCTATATAGGCTGTAGATATTGTATAACATGTGTCAAACTCAAGGCCTGTGGGCCAAATCCGGCCCCTCACAGATTTTGATCCGGTCCACATATCAATTTAAGTTCACAATACATTTTGGCCCACCTCGTTTCTTGTAGCTTTTTCAATGTTTTTGTTACTTTTGCCAATGCTTTTGGCTCGTTTTCCGTCGTTTTTTTTTCGATGTTCGCTTTTTTTGACCTTTTTTGTTGTTTTTTTCTTTGATGGCTAAGACACTTTATTGCTGACTTTTTTGGGCCTTTTTGTTGACCGAACTGTCAGTGAGAAGGCAATATGACAGATGCAATAATACAGTCAAAGATCCTTGACTTTTTTGGATGACATAAAAGCATGTGAATAAACTAAATGTCTGGCCCTTGATGTGATTGTTATTTTCCAGTGTGGCCCTCAGTGAAACTGAGTTTGACACCCCTGCTGTATAAGGACACATTGATTCATTAGAGATCAGTTCAAACAAATGTGTGACATCAAATAAAAAAAGTGATCAAATGACTGCCTCAGCTGACGACCAAACTTACCTTCTCAAATTTATCCTGATCATTCCTCTGTAATACCAGGACTCAATTCCATTGAGTATGATTGCCCATTGGGTGGCCATGACAGCTACAAGGAGGTTGAACCCCAAGCCACTGAAACCATACCGCACTGGAAAAGTGCATAAGAAGCCAAAACCTAGAATCACCATCACATTCACATCCTGGAACTCTGCAAGAGAAAAGAAGTAACTTTAAAAACAGCTAGGTACCTAAGTCACAATACAGTCCTATAGTCACTTGTGCTGTGTTTCAGCTTATAGCCTACAGCTCAATTATCAGGAGACAACCCAGCATCTGCTCCTAAAGAACCAGCACATGTAGCCTGTAGCTTATCACTGCCTAACAGTAATAACTGCAGCCCTGCCCCATACTCAATGGAGTCTAGCATGTCATTTTATTTAGCTTTTAAAAGAACCATGGTAGCTAAACATTTATTTTTCATTAATGAGTTGGGCTAACCTCTCAACCCTGGGGTGGGTCGATATAATCAATAAGTACTGAGGGAAGCATAGTATATAAAAAAATAGAGATGAAATTCTAATGAAACTCTGATTTTGATGAAATTTTGAAATTTGTCTTATTGATTTATTTTCTTTTTGTTTGTTGTTTCGCCTTTATTTGATGTATTTCCTGGAACCAAATTATGATGACCCACAGAAATAAAAAATAAAAAACTCTCAACCCTCATAGTTTTACCCTCCCCCTTTCCAAACTCATTACATACCTGCGTAAAAATTGCTGAAGGAAATCCCATCTTCTTTTACATGGCTTTCAATCTCAATGTAAAAGGCATATATGAATATGAACCCTATCTGCACAAAAAGCAGCAAAGGTGCCAGACGGGAGCGCAGACTTGGTGCGTACTGAGGAGCCATTGGACATATTCCCTGCGCACTTCTCTTCCAAATGACGCATGTGTAGCCCAGGCGCTTTGAACAGGGTGCAACCCCGAGCACATCTTTTCGTTTTTATCAGCTGCTGGGCATGAATACGTCTGTCTTAATTAGCAGGCCCGACGCCGAGATGGGTCCGGAGCTGCGAGCTGTTGTGACCCCCCGCCCTCCAAACACACACACACACACACACACACACACACACACACACACACACACACACACACACACACAGAAGTTTGTTTGTTTGTTGAATTGTATATTTGAGTGAAGTCTTTATAACTACCATAAAAAATAAGGCTGTTGGCAAGAAGAGGGATAGAACAAAATGCAGCATTGTTAGCCTATAACGGTAGCCTACCATATCTATATAAAATATACTACTGGAATAGGCTAATTAACACCCTAAAAACATATCTCATAAAATCCAATTAAACAGATTGCACAGCAAGTAAATTCCATTTGTATTTTTTCTACGAAAATCATAAAGGTCACTTCAGTTTTGTATTTTTATCATGCCCCTTTTGTTATGGTCCTGAATGCAATGATAAATAAGCCATAAAGTTCATCATATTATTAGCAACGACAACTGCAACCCACAGTTTTGGGTCAAACACGCGCGCGTACAATGTGCACACTTACTAACCTGGTAACAAAACATAGATGGCATACAAGGCCTTGGGGCAAGTCTGTATGAACCACACTCAAAGGACCTGATATAAATAACCCCCGTATGTTGGAAGTGGCGTTGTTGTGTCTCGCACAAAGGGAATTTTGTCCCAACGACTGCATATGTTCTGCTCATAATAAACCAAAGGCAAAAAACACTAAGAAAGAAAACCCGCCTCCGTGATTAGTTCATTGGTCAATCAGCGATGCCCGATTTGTCCACAAAAATCTGATTGGCTTAACGGCGAGACGTTCCACACACTCGCCTCCTCGCTCTCCCCTGTTGTCTTTGGCGGAGGAGAACTGAGCGACCGGCCACGGTGCAACGTAAATGGCTCATCTCTGTATCCGTCAAAGAGAGAAGCCTCGGCGGATAGATTGATTGGATATACCAGCCGTCTGACAAGTGGACGTACGTAAAATGCAGCGCGGTTTGGACTTATGAGTCTGCGCTAACAGCAAAAGAGGAGGTTCCCGAATAGAGTCCTTTATTTATTTCTTTGTTTCCAGTGGGGAAAAAATAATAAGAGCGACATATACCACAGGCACTTCATTTATTATCTTTGTCCGTATACACAAGAAAACTGGATAAGATTACAGTGGTTACTCGAAGGCCAAAGCCAAGAGGAGGAGGATGAAGCGGCGCAATGCGGACTGCAGCAAACTCCGACGGCCGTTAAAACGGAACCGAATCACTGAGGGTATATACGGCAGGTAACTTATATGGAGCCTGACGAAGGGGTCCTCCTCACGACAATAACTGGGGGGCACTGAATGGGGATGCTTGCGGCTTGATATCTGCAGAATGGGAAACGTCCTGATGTTGATGTCAATGAACTGCCACCGCTAGCTAGCTTATTAACCTAGCTAGCTGCTAGTGATAATGTAGTGTATGCTAACGTTATGTTTTCGTTGTACATTAGCTAGCAGGTAACGTTAGCTGTTAAGCTAGCCGTGGCGCTAGGCCCTAAAACAGCCTGTTTTGAACCATGTCACAGGGTCTGCTTCACAGCAATTTTAAATAAGTTGTAGTGGATTTTAGACACAAATTAACAACCCTGACTATCTACTGTTTGCCCACGTCAGTTGTCATCTGCGAGCCGCATCAAAATGACCCGCTGCCCTGTTGGCTAAAGTAACTTATGATAGCTAGCACAACAGCAGCTTTGTCTGCTTATTTATAGTTTCACCACATGAGCCTTACATCCACTAACAAATCATTAACTGTAAACATGATTTGATTAGACTGCAGTCAGTTTGTCTCACTTCTGAAGATTGTGTTGCACTATTCAGACAACTTGAAGTTGCTTAGTTCTTCCCAGCCACACCTGACAGGTCCTACCTCTATGTCACTTCCTTTGTATTTAATAAACCAAACGTTGAAGGCCAGTAGTTACACACGTGGCATCTAGATGAGGGGCAGTTCTTGAATTATTTAACAAGTGACCCATCACAAAACAGTCGTGCTTTGTGATCAAAGAACAACATGCCAAGTACAGACATAGACCTCGTCCAGAATGTCTTCACACGTCTGTTCAATGTCTATGTTATTGTTCTGTATATATGCCAAGTTGCATTTTAAAACATCAGTTGCTTAGAATAAAATTGCAATGCACACAGACATTTCATTTGTCAAACGGCAGCAATAGGCTTCAGACATGCATCTTACACTTGATTCACACACACTTACAAAAAAGCTGAATCTCTTCTTATGTATTGACTTAATGATGATTTGCCTTATAGGAGTACCATACTTGTTAGCACAAATCACATTGCCAATATAAAAAAACCCTCTTGAATGTGTATTTGTGTTCCAAAACAACTTGTGTCATCCAATTCTTCTTCTCATTTTTAGTACCTTCCTGTACCTGAAGTTCCTGGTGGTGTGGGCACTGGTGCTACTGGCAGACTTTGTACTGGAGTTCAGGTTTGAGTACCTCTGGCCATTCTGGCTCTTCATCCGGAGTGTGTACGACTCCTTTAGATACCAGGGGCTGGTGAGTGGCTATGTCCTTTTTATATTTATTATGATAAAGACATACACGATATATATGTAAAGACATTACACCTACATATGTGCTATAATTATGGACTTATGTTATCATCATGTTCTGATTTTCCCATTGAGATGTTCAGTTTTGAATGTTCTGCACCATAGCGCTACTGTCACTGTATTTACATGTGGAATTAAGTAACCAGGTTATTGTTGCCCTTCTGCAATAACTTGTTTTTTAAATGTCATGTGAACAAGAAACCGTTAACAGTAGCTAGATAGCAGTGTGGTGCAATGAAAGGAAAGATTATTTCTCCCAATAATCAGATTCCCTGCAGTGATTTACTTAGCCAGCGTAAAAGTGATAGTGTCAGATGATTTCCCTTCAGAATCATAGAATAACCCCTGACATTAATAACATTGATTCTGAGACAGCCAAACCCAAACAAAAGAAGAATACATTTCTTAAGAAGCTGGAGGTGACTAGGGGTAATAAACAGAAGAGAACATCTGTAAATATTGAAGGCAGAGAGCGTTGCTGCAGTGTACCATGCAGACAATACATTTCAGATTATGAACGTAGGGCATTCTTTAACAAATCTTCCAGTCAGTTTACAGTTGAGTTCTACTACACTCTCAAAACTCAGAAATTGTTTTCACCGTCACCTTGTTTGCTACCTCTTAGGACCAGAACGCTAATCTGACATAATGTACAAACTACGGATTTGACCAGGCTTGCGGGTCATTAGTGTTCCTGTTATCTAAATTTTGTATGTTAATGTTAATCTATTGTAGTTGTATTTTACAGTGAGTTCATAATTGATGCTGGACAGCTTGTTCTTATTAAAATGCATTGCGTAGGTGTGTGTTTGTTGGTGTGTCAGTGTCTCACAGAGATGCAGGAAATGAGAACCAAAATCTTATATTTGCATAACCATTCAACAATGAAATTCAGAGTTGAATCACTCAGAATTAGACCACTCCAATTATGAAGGACTAAGATATGGCAGCCAATCCTTCTGTGAAGTGGTATCCAACATCTTAAGGCTGGAAACATTTCCTTTTTCTTTTTTAAGGGAATGATTTACATTTTGAGCATGAAATAATTAAGGTCACAAACAACCTACATCTTTCTCTGCTGCATATGTTGCTGGTTTATCATAACCACCTCTCATTCCCCCACCCCACCCACCCACCCAACAGGCCTTCTCAGTATTCTTTGTGTGTGTGGCGTTTACCTCGGACATCATTTGCCTCCTCTTCATACCAGTGCAATGGCTATTCTTCGCTGCCAGTACCTATGTGTGGGTACAGTATGTTTGGCACACAGGTAAGGCACTTCATTGTGTCTTAATATTTGTATAAAATACTGCATATGATAAATTGGCAAATGCCCGCAATTAACTTGGCTCCTGCTGTTTTACAATGCTTACAAAAGAAGGAAGGACAAAGCTTTCTGTGTATTTACACAATGGATTATTAAGAAATAATTCTTAAAGTCAGATAACACTAATTCTTAGAACTTGCACTATTTTGTGTTGTTCTTCCACCAGGGAAAAACGGGTGTGAAAAGCGTTGTGCAATACCCTTGCACATCGTGTTATCTTATTTACAAATAGTTATTTCTTAGCATTTGCGTGGTGTGTGCAAGTGAGCTTCACTCTGTAGGATTAGTTGTCAGTCTGATTTAGTGGTATCCCCCTGCGTTGACCAAAGGCCAGGTGTCAGATGGAAATCCGAGTGCCAGTTGGGGGAGGGAGAAACACAGTGGTCCCCAGTTGCTTTCTGAGCCCTCCCAACTTTACTCACCAGTGACATTCACTGTACAAGTATTAATATCTCTCCCCACTCCACAGCACCGTGGTGAAAGTGGCTTGCAGTTTATTGCAGCCGAGGTAGTGTCTGTATCCTGACCACCCCGTGTGTTTAGTGATAATGGCGTGTCAATAAAGACCGATGTAGAGTGTAGAAAAGATTAAGGTTTGTATAGAATGATGA